>NW_028261385.1:76425474-76577974 GCF_051295495.1 Thamnophis sirtalis | reverse complement strand
TAATTAGATGTTACAGCTCAGTGGTGAGCTTTATTGTTCATTTTCAGAAGGGATTTCTGCTATGAAAAAGCTCCAGGTGTGTATCTCTCAGGTGGTCTATCCATTGTCCTTGTTGTCCCACTTAAAGGAAAAGGAACAGGTGACAAAAATAGACAAGGAAAGAGTAAACACATAAGGCTAATAGCAGAATAGGCATTTGCATTGCAGTCTGATTTTTTTAGCAGCCCGCATACTTCCTTTTGTATGTATTGATGGTGCCTTCATTTGACTGCATTCCAGTACATTATGTGCTATGGAGCATCTGTGTGCTGTGTGACATAGTTTTCTTCTCTTTTCTATCAAGGAAATATAATCTGCTTTGAGTGAAATGAAAATACATGTGTCATGCTACTTGACCATACAATGTTAGCGTCAAGGACTTGGTTGTGTTGCTATTTTTCTGTTCAGAAAACAAACCATTATGAGATTCAGTTATTTAAGCAGATGTAAATTGTTCCCAAGCTATCTTGGCAGTTCTCTCTCTTATAACTAGATAGAATGGAATGGAATGGAATGGAATGGAATGGAATAGAATAGAATAGTAAGAAAGAAAAAAAGAAAGAAAGAAAGAAAGAAAGAAAGAAAGATAGATAGATAGATAGATAGATAGATAGATAGATAGATAGGTAGATAGCTCAATCTCTTAAAGGAACAGCCAGAAAATTGCTTTATCTTAAATTTTAAGAGTTAAGGATCAGAGTACATTCTGTAATATTAATGATTAAAGCTCACATGTCAATAGGAAAAATATGAACTCTTCCAAAAGACATGTCTCTGATTTAATTTTCAGTCTTCAGATAAATGGATATCATAGATATCTCAAGGATCCTTTCAGCATGCCTAATTGTTTGTGTCCATGTTACTCATTTGGAAGGAACAAAAAAGAATTGAACAAGGGATTTGGAAAGTAACCCATGATTCATAATTTAGAATTATGTTTATTCAATAGAAAGTCATGAGGGAGTGTTCCTCTCCTCATCCTGATATTGTCTCCTGAACTGCAAAATGGGGGTGGAGCAAATGAATTAATGAGTAATGGGGATTGTTCACATGTAAGTCAAGAAGCAACATTTTCATTTAGCCAGGTCCTACATTTTAAGAGTGAAGGATTGAAGGATGAAATGGTTGTAACTATGATTTATAATCTATGACCTATCATTTTTAGGGCACTGTTTTTCGCCCTCCAGCTGCTTCCCTGAAGCCTCTGGAGGGTGAAAAACAACCCAACACACAAAGCGGAAGTTTTAGTTTTTTTTTTTAGTTTTATTATTATTTATAGGCCGCCCTTTTCCCTGAGGGGACTCAGGGCGGCTTACAAAATATGGGGAAGGGGGTACAAAACAGTAAACATGAAACAATACATGAGTAAAAATAGTACACAACATTCATTCATCATTCGGGTGGGGACAGATTGCAATCTTATCCCCAGGCCTGACGGGATAGCCAGGACTTGAGGGCTGTGCGGAAGGTCTGGACGGTGGTGAGGGTACGAATCTCCACGGGGAGATCGTTCCAGAGGGTCGGAGCTACTACTGAGAAGGCTCTCCTCCGTGTGGTTGCCAGTCGACACTGACTGGCAGATGGAACTCGGAGGAGGCCTAATCTATGTGATCTAATAGGTCGCAGGGAGGTAATTGGAAGTTTGGGAATGGACTTCCGGTTTCCACGTTGGGCCATTTTTCACCCTCCAGAGATTTTGACAGATGTCAGAAAATGTGGTGATTGGCTATATTATTCCTCCCAAGTACTATTGGGGCAAATAGATATATTAAGAAGGAAAGAAGAGAGAGAGGAAAGGGGAAAAGGTAAGAAAGTATGAGATAGGTAGCTTTATGGTACAAATTCAATGGTAGTAAAAATAATCCAAGAAGACCTCTGACTTTTTTGACCTTGAGATCATAAATAGTAGAAGCAGAAGGATGCATGCTTTTTTTAAAACTGGAAATAGAACTTTCTGCAAAAAAAAAAAAATAGTATTGAGCAACTATCAATTGAAAATAGAATTTTGTGTAGAAAAAAAAATTGTTGAACATCTTGTGGTTTTTCTATTACCGTTGAGGCAAATCAAGTTTTCATAACTTCAATAAATTGGTCACGGTTTAGTGTCAATCACTTCTTTTGAACATGGTTTATCTTTTGGTCTGTTTATATGCTACTTTTCAAAGCAGAGCTCTGTGGAGGGAATTGACATGGTCATTAAACAGAGATGCCTCTATCCAAAAGCGGTTCCTACTAATACAAGCACTGACACAAGGGTATCTGGAGACTATTTATTCTCCATTGCTTAAAGATATAAATCTCTTTCACAATATGAAGTGCAAATGAGAAACGTGTCATACGCTACCAGGCTAAATATTCAAAGAAGAAAAAGTTGAGGCTATATTTAACCGATGCTACTTTCATGTATTCCTCTTTCTTTCTGCTAACATTGGTGGCGGGAAAAAAAATCTTTATCTAGTTCTTACATTCAGAGGTCAGCAAAATCCATTCCAAAATGTTATAATGAAAAAAAGGGATGGAAAGGGAAGGAAGGAAGGAAGGAAGGAAGGAAGGAAGGATGGATAAAAGTAAAGGTTCTTCTTGTACATATGTGCTAGTCATTCCTGACTCTAGGGGGAAGTGCTCATCTCCGTTTCAAAGCCGAAGAGTCAGCACTGTCTGAAGATGTCTTTGTGGTCATATACCCGCATGACTAAATGCCGAAGGTGCATGGAATGCTGTTACCTTCCCACCAAAGGGGTGCCTATTTTTTCTACTTGCATTTTTACATGCTTTTGAATTGCTAGGTTGGCAGAAGTTGGGACAAATAATGGGAGCTCATTCCATTATGCAATGTTAGGGGTTCGAACCGCCAAACTGCCAACCTTTCTGATCGGCATCATGTATGTATACATGCATACATATACACATATGTATGTATATGGGAAGTACACACACAAATACATGCAGAGGCTGCTGTTTTACCCAGTGGTGAAATTCAATTATTTTTACTACCAGTTCTGTGGGCATGGCTTGGTGGGAGTGGCAGGGGAAGGATACTGGAAAATCCCTATTCCCTCCCCATGCTGGGGCCAGTCAGAGGCAGTATTTACCAGTTCTCTGAACTACTCAAAATTTCCGCTACCAGTTCTCCAGAACCTGTCAGAACTTGCTGAATTTCACCCCTGGTTTTACCCCTCTGCTTTTGATGGCTAGCAACTTTTTATTGATCACTTATAATAGAACTTAAGCATGTGCTAAGTTACTATGAACCATATCTGATGTTGATCTGATCTGATCAAGTAGGATTTGGATATCCTAAATTCCTCAGGATTCCTTTAATCCTTCTGATATTTCTTTCTTCAATCAATATCATTCCTGTCATAAATATTTAGTTCCCAACTTCCTGGTATTTTCCAATTTTTCCCATTGCCTTCCCATTAGTTCCCTTAATGTATTTTGTAAGATTTCTATCAAGATTGCCCTTAAAATATGATTAGGTTTGCAAAAAACATTGAAATAAATATGGGCCAATTCCATTTTAGCCATATATATATTTTAGAGACTCAGACATATCATACCACATTAACACCAAAATTGGGTTAATTGAATGAACTATAGTTCACTTAACCATGCAGTAATATATTTATTGAACACAACATATTAGAATATGCTTCTTTGCATCTTATTTTCATATTGGACATATAATTGAAAATATGGAAAAAACAAGAAGTGGGTGTAAAAGAAAGATAAAGTGTTCTATAAAATGATATTTTGATTTAAAGCTAAAAAAGTTTGAGATAAACACCTCCTTATAAAACTTATTTTTAAGAAGAAATAAGAAAAGTGCCCATAAGAAAAAGTATCTATTGTAGTTGGACATAGAAGAACTTCAAATTTCCTATAAGGGAAAATCATGGTGGATTATATTCTTTCATTAGAGACACTGTTATTCTCCACAATATATCAACAGGTTAATAATGTTACTAACCTGTTTACCTCTATTATCTGCATAGATTTGGCAGTGAAGCCCAAAATGTGGAAATGATCCTTTAATTTCAACACACTTATATAAAGTGAATTCCCGTTTTAATTATTTGTTCAAGTCTGCTTTCCCAGAAGAATTGTTTGATTGAATTCTGGGTTGTAATTGAAATGAGAAGAATTTTGCTGAGAATAACCATTCTCTAAATAGCCATTAGGAAAAAGAAGAAGAAGAACAAGCCAAGTGATGATAGGAACTGATTGCTTTACTTATTAATTAATGTCAAATAAAAGTAATATAGTGAATTACTATTGGGAGTCCCATGTGGATAATCAGGTATGGGTGTTTGTACATTGCATACCAATTGGTTGAGTGTTGGAAGTTAAGGAAACAGGGAAAGATGGAGACAGCATCTGTAATGAACATCAGTGACACTAAAATGATTACATGTACATAAGGTTGTCATGACACACAGGATAGCTAATGCAAGCATATAAGCTATAGTATGCTTAGGTGCAGAATGCAGCTGCATTGATAATAAATGGAGTTGAATATTATAAACTTGAAACACCACTGCTACATGAGGTCATTGGTGGCAAGTGTGCTTTGAGGTGCAATTTGAAATGTTAATTTTAAAATCCTTCTTGGCTTGGGATCAGGTTACTTAAGGGATTGTCTTCTCTGAGTCATTTTTACCCATCGAATTTAGTCCAATTGGGCATGTTGGGCATGTCCTGTCAGCCAAGGAACATTGGTTGGCAGGGACTAGGAGATGGACCTTCTCTGACCTTCTCTGAAGGGAACATTGTCCCTTCAGAAATTAGGATGACTTTGACCCTCTTGGTCCTTCATATTGCAGGGAAGACTTGGTTATGTGGCTGAGTCTAGGGCCCTGACTGTGTTAAGGGCCCAGTTTCTTGGCTGTATCCATGACAATAATTTTACTCAGCAACCCTTTATTTACCCCAACATCCAGTGTGGTGAAAGAGGGAGTAAAGAAGAAGACTATTTTTATAGCAATAGCACTTACACTTATATACCTCTTCACAGTGCTTTAAGCAGTTTACAGAGTCAGCCTCTTGCCCCCAACAATCTAGGTCCTCATTTTACTGACCTCAGAAGGATGGAAGGCTGAGTCAACCTTGAGCTTTTCAGGATCAAACTGCAGAACTGCTGGAAGTCAGCAGTCAGCATAATTAGCAGGCAATACTGCATCTAACTACTGCATCTCCACAACATTTATTTATTTGTTTGTTTATTTGTTTATAGCCTTTATTATTTTTCAAATAACTCAAAATGGTGAACATATCCAATGGGCCTTCCTCCTCCTATTTTCCCAGCCACAATAACCCAGTGAGGTGAGATGAGTTGGGCTGAGAAAGAGTGACTGGTCCAAGGTCACCCAGTTGACTTTCATGGCTAAGGTAAGATTAGAACTCTAAGACTCCTATTTTCTAGCCTGGTGCCTTAACCACTAGACTAGACCAAACTGACCAAACATTTATTTGCATTCTTTTAATTCTTATGATATAACTTCCCAGAGTCACTGGTTGTGATGGGAAGCTATAGAAATAAAAATAAATAAACAAAATAAAATACACATACATGCAAACATTTCCTCTTCCTCTCTTTCTATTTTCCTCCCCTATGGACACAAGGGGTGAAAATAGAGATAGAGATAACAGCCCTTCTCCACTACTGAGTTAAAGTATTCCCCTCGGTATTCCGCTGAAGTATTCTACTCTTAAATCAACAGATTTCTGTTTTCTTTTCCATTGCCATCCCTATTCTGACTCTGTTCATGCTGTTGCTGTTCCCTGTCAATCATACTGCTTCATTTCATAGTAATGGGGGGATAAAATCTAAAAGATTTCATATGCTGTGATGCTAGTCTTGGATAATGTCAGGATAAAGAGGAAAACATTACTTTAATGCTATTGTAAGTAAGGACAATTTTAGCACCTGGACAGGATATGATGTAATGTCAAAGTCATGGTACATAACAAAAAAACATATTCTGTATTTCAGCTAGGTGCAAATAAGTAAAATTCTCTAAATATAAATGTTCCCTTGGCCCAGCTTTTGGGAATTTTCTTTAAGCCTCCAGAAAATCTTAAGATCCTTTGACCTTTCATATATTTTTGAAATGTTCTGCGCACTTCCATGATAAATAGGGACAATTAATTTAGCTTCCAGTAACTCCCTCTGTAAGGATAGCATTGGAAATGACCCAAACATCTCAGTATGCCATCACAATGATTGACAAGTCAACCAGCCATGTATAAATCTGAAATAATTAATATAAAGCTTGACAACATGGTAAACAGATAAATCAGTCAAAGCATCAATGTAATAGTAGAAGCAAAGACTGGAACTTTAAAAAGGTAACTTTTTTAAAAAAAAAAAGGGATGAAAGATGATCTCTTTATAATATGCAGAAGGAAGAGATTCCTAAAGCAGTTACCATTGTCAAAACACACTTCTTTTTTGTTTTACTCTCCAGGTCCCATCAGAAATGGGGAATCACACAGAGTCTAAAATATCTCAACAGACCTAGGAACAAGTTGGGAGAAGGCATAACTTTAGAAAACATTGACCCAGATGAAATCTATAAAAACCATTGTGCAGAATTTCTAAGACTGCCTTAATATGCTCAGACATATACTGTAAGTGATAAGACATGGGAATTGAATTCCTTCCCTCATCAAATTATCAAACAACAGCTTTCTTACTAAAACTGACTGGTTATTTTTCACACCCCACATATGGGGTGTGTACATTAAAGCATAGTGCATTATACTAGTACATTAAAGCATAGTGAGTCCAGCAGGCTTTGACAAGTTTTGTCTTATTTCTTGCAAATCCTCTGAGTGAAATGATATTAGGCCACTCAGCTGCAGAACCTATTGTTCTGTCCCCATCTTCTGTTAGGAGTTGACAGTTTAGCCATTCCTTTTCAGCTAGTAGTTTCATGAACAGCTATGTAGAATGGACATAAGAAGGATGTGGCAACACCATGATGCATATCCAATATCAGAGATTAATCTCATTGTCTACATGTGGAGCAGAAAATCCAATGCCAGTGTCTTCTGACTTTTCCAAATCATTTTCTGACTAAAGGATTGTGCAGTTAGAGATTAAAGAAACTTATGTGCTAGACCATATCTTCTACATCTGAAGTATTCATATCAGATGATGAGAGAAATGGGGTTATTCTTCTAAAAGAAAAGAACCTGAGTGACTCCATATTCACACTTTTCATAACACAAGCAGCACCTCTGTAACACATTAAAATAAGACCTTGTATAAAGGGTTCATTTAAGGGTAGAACAAGGCTATAAAGTTGATTGAGAAATTCCAGGTCAGGTAAGCCTGATGTTACTTTAATCAGCCAGTGTCAGCTCCAGGAAACTGTTATAACAGAATTAATTTTCTTGGTATGGTCCTATTATGTCCTTTTATGGTGAAAGAGGATCAAGGGATCTTTGGTCTGGAAATTGTTTTACAAGTAGCCAGAAGATTGTATAACATGGACATGTAAGAGGGATGGACTATTACTCCAAAATGTATTTAAGCCATGTAGTCAGACCTATCTGACATTCTCTCTCTATCTTTCATGATTGAGAATCCTTTTGCAAAAGCCTATATACAATTGTATTTTTAAAAAAATATGTTTTTTTATTGTTCATGGTCTCCTTGTTTCTTCTATATGAGAGTTTTTCATTTCTCACAGATGATCTGAATGGGAAACAAGCTAGATTTAAGTTTCTATGACTTTGTCAAGCAGTCATGGTAAGATAGCCCTCTATCAATACCAGTAAGATAGGTTAGTTCTACTTTCAGCTGAGATTCAATGTGCAGTCACCCATATTTTAAATTATGGGTCATAATCATGTCATTGTGTCATAATCATAATCACTAGTTTTAGGTGATCTTTAGATCATAGCTTTAGATACCATTCACACTGGCAATTAAAGGCCAAGGGGCATCCATAGAAACAGCAGTATGAATCCTGAGTTACCCAAGGTGATAATTTTTGAAACAATTTGGAAAGCTGCAACATAAAAAATGTATTCAATTGTTATGACTATAAGTCAAATTGAACAAAAATAAGTCATCCATCAAAAGGTTAGTCTGAGCACAAAAGTACAATTAAGCAAAACAACGAGCAGCAAAAGAAACAGGGGGAGAACAGAAATGGTCCATGGCTTTCTTTCAGTGCACTGCAGAGAACGACATGATATTCCTAAATACTATGTTGTATAATGAAAACAGAACAGTTTTGAACCAGGTATATATCATTCATTTAAACTGTTGCATCTAGAAAGATGCAAATGCAAATATCTACTTTGAATTCAAAGTGTAAAAACAAAGCCAATGAAGGTAATAAAAGAGAAAAAGACTAGGCACAGAGAGGTGAGAATCAAAGGACGTGACTGAAAACACTTCCATTGTGACCCTGTTCGAAACTTTCAGATTTAACTGAGACCATCTGGATAAGCAAATGGCAATGTTACACAGCTCAGTGGTGAACTATCCAGCTCTCCAGCAAAATCTGCCACAAAATGGCCAGTTTTGGTGTCATGAATTTTGATCATTTCAAAATTTCGTTTCAGAACTAAGAAGTTTTGTGGGTGGGCAAAAACCTGAAAACCAAGCAAAGAAAGCAATACAAACTGAACCCCACCACCCTATCTTCTAAAAAGAAAAAAAATATCAGGGGTGAAATTCAGCAGATTCTGACAAGTTCTGGAGAACCGGTAGCAGAAATTATGAGTAGTCCGGAGAACCAGAAAATACCACCTCTGGCTGGCCCCAGAGTTGGGTGGGAATGGAGATTTTGCAATATCTTTCCCCTGGAGTGGGGAGGGAATGAGGATTTTGCAGTATCCTTCCCCTGCCACGCCCTCCAAGCCACGCCCACAGAACTGGTAGTAAAAGTTTTTGAATTTCACCACTGAAATATATATATATATATCTGGTGATGTCATTATATTATATTACAGTAACCATCATCATGTTTTTTTACAACCCTACTCCTATATTCAGGATAGAGCTAGGGTGGCTTAATAGATCACAGTAAACAATAAATAATAACCACAGTGATAATAATAGTGTGGCTTCTGCAGGGAAAAAAATACTCACTCTAAATTAAAATATAGCTAAGGTCAAGTGGAAGGGATTTTTATCTAGATTAGTTCATTTTTATTTGCTGTAACCAATAGTGGAGTAAATATTTAAAAGGACTTTGCATAAAAAATAACTCCCAAGCTGAGCAGGTGTTATCCTGGCCTTTAAAGCAATGGGTCAGCTGTTCTTTACTAAAGTTCATTGTGAAGCATTTTGTGTAATTAAGAAATGTGAGTCACTCCATTTAAAGACCCTACCTAAAACATGACTCCATCAATTGGCTCATAGCACGGCTGTGCCATCCATTAAATAATATTAATTAGCTAGTAACACTGCGAGACCTGAAGAGTAGTCTCTTTTTCCCTTTGCAACATTTCAACCCTCAGTATGAATTTACAATCTCTCAATGACTTTGCAGATTTATGACCCTATTATTATTGACTTTTATTCATTGAGAATATTGTTATTACTGTAACCAATTAAGTGAAGTGAATGGTTGATCTGACCAGATTTGGAGGCAGAAATAAAAAGGAAAGGGTCAAGAAAGCATCCTAAATGACTGTTCTGACCTAAGTGTCCCCAAAAAGCACGAAGCAGATTCCTGGTCTTGACACAACTCCTTTTATTAAACGAATGGGAATTCCTCTCATTCAGCAAAGGCCTGGCAAATAGTCTTTCAAAGGTGAATTTATGACCACAGATCTTATCTAGCTTGGAAACTGCCATGTAAATATTTTCCAAATGCAGTGCTGTGCAAGGAAAGATTTGGCACAGTCTCTAAGATTCACGGACAGATCTTCACACTCCTGAAACAAACGAATGAACAAATTGTTTCCTGCAAAAGCCCATTCCCCTTTCCCTTCTCTTTTATTTCCTATAGGAGTGGCCATTCACCTGTGGCTTTACTCCCAAGTCAACCCTGATTTCTTAGCTGTTCTTCTGGCAGCACTGTACATGCACAAACTAGGAACAGGCTCCAGCTGTTCCTCTGCCTCACTGCTATCTAGCTCCGAAGGCAGCTGAGAACTGTCAGATGGCCTTGGCCCCATCTCTGCCTCTGAAACAGAGCTCTCATTCCTCCCCAACCTTCTCACTGTCCGACTCTGCTGCCAGCTCCACTGGCCGCTGGTGGACCACAACAATGATAGAAATATTGTATTTCTAGTGTATTAAAATAGCAATCTCTGTTAGATTGTATAATACTCTCTAGATAACTTGGGCAGATATCCAGTATTTCATTGTTCTTGTAATCCGAGGTTAATTTAATAATATTAAGAATGATTTTGCTGATATTTTTGTATCAGGTCTTTATAGTAACTTAAGAGCAAGCTTCAGGGAGGGGACATTTCGGGAAGGGCAAAGTTTGAAAGAAAGGGGGAGAGAAGTTTCCAGAATCCTGCACTGGACAGTACATTGAGTTCGAACTAAATGGCTGGCTGTATGAATTTGCATGAGAAGGCTTTCTACTTACTTCTTGCCTGCCCTGTTAGGAGAATATGTCTTGTCTTTTTTAAAATGATTTTCCTTTCAGTCTTTCCGCATTGCTCATCTCAAAACATTGTAGTTTATAAGTGCAGTTGAAAGCTCTGTCTGAGCTGCAAGAAGAACTTAAGGTTTACATTTGTTCTCAGGGAAGAAAAAATTTACGCCACCACATGACCCTCCAAGTCACCTGCCACCCCCATCCATCCCTGACCTACCCGTTAACCCACAGACAATAAAACAAAAAAGGTTTAAGCTTTTCTACCCAATCTTGTTCCTAGGCTGAAACTGACAAAGCAAGTCTTTACTTGCAAATACCATCAATTAACTCAATAAGAAAAGCCATAGTAGATATTGCAAGTTCCTCATTCCAATAATAGATTTC
This sequence comes from Thamnophis sirtalis, assembly GCF_051295495.1. Classification (NCBI taxonomy): domain Eukaryota; kingdom Metazoa; phylum Chordata; class Lepidosauria; order Squamata; family Natricidae; genus Thamnophis; species Thamnophis sirtalis. The sequence goes on along the minus strand of NW_028261385.1, from coordinate 76,566,974 downwards.
CTTCCCACAAACCTCTCACCCCAAGGTCACAACCTCGACACACCAAAGGTGCAAAGCCCTACAGTGAGTCAAACCCAGAGGTGGGATTCAGCCAGACTGGATGTTAATTTTAATCTCGTTTGCCGAACTGGTAGTTGCAAGGACTGGCTGGCCCTGCCCACCTCTCCCCACCCAGGAGTCTCCACGGAGCCCATTTTGGATGCCAGGTAAGTGCAGGGTCCGTGTGGAGGCTCTGGGAGGGTGAAAAACAGGCCTCCTGAAAGTTCCAGAAGTCTGGAAATGGGCCCGTTTCTGACCTCTGGATGGACTCTGGAGCCTGGGAGAGGCCATTTTCAGCCTCCCAAAGGCTTGTGCCTGGGGAGGGTGAAAACGCCCCTGTGCTGCAGGAAGCCAACTAGGCCACATCTCCATGGCCATGGCCAGATTTAGCAACTGGTTGCTAAAAATTTTCAATCCCACCCCTGGTCAAGCCACATTTTTTTTTGCTCTTTAGTGCAAAGTGTGCTTTACAGGAATCCCTAGGATACACACAGGGTTTTCTTGATTTCTAGGGACAGAAAGAAAGAATTCCCCATCAAAATAACCACTTTAAAGCTGCAACTTCATAGCTACCATGGATCAATGTTCCCTCTAATTTTTTTTTCAGAAAAAGTGGAAAAGTGTAGTGTTTGAGCGTTTTCATTTTCATGCCTGAGCACCTGAATTTTTTTTTTAGCCATAATTGTCATCAAAGATGTTGGGGAGGGAGGAAATGGAAAAGAAGAAAAGGAAATGGGAAAGAAGAAAGGAAAGGATGAAGAAGGGAGGAAAAGGGAAGGGAAAGGAAAAAATGGAAAAGGCTATAAGGTAAGGAAAGGAAAAGAGAAAGAGAAAGGAAAGAAAAGAGAAAGGAAAGTAAATGGAAAAGAAGAAAAGGAAAAGGAAAGGAAAAGAGAAAAGAAAGGAAAAGAGAAAGGAAAGGAAAAAAGAAGGAAATGGGAAAGAAGAAAGGAAATGATGAAGAAGGGAGGGAAAGGAAAGGGAAGGGAAAAGAAAAAATGGAAAAGGAAATAAGGAAAGGAAAAGAGAAAGGAAAAGAAATGGAAAAAAAGGAAAGGAAAAGGAAAGGAAAAGAGAAAGGAAAGGATTTGTTTGCACTTTTATTATTTTCCTTCCTATTGGATGCAGCAGACTTCCTCTCTCTTTTAATTGCTTAATACCAGACAAAACACACAATATATAGACAATGAAGGAAAGACAGCTCCTTCTCTTCTTTTTGTAAGGGAGGGATAGGGGAGGATTTTGTTAATTACTAATTAGAAGATCAGATAGTGGGAACTCAGCGATTAATCAGTTTAAAAGCAGCCGGCTCTGATCATTTTAATATTCAAGAGAAAAGCTTATACAGGAAAAAAGCTCGACTTGGATTTAACAAGCATTGCAAAGATTTGGGAAACAGGAAGATGGATGGCTTGGATGGGTTCAAAGTTATAGACTTCTGAAGAATAGTTCTAAATTTATTTGCATTTTCAAACCTTAATTGCATCAATGTGAATATTCACTTGAATGGAATCTAATTGAAATAGCAGAGGAATAAGAGACAACTTGCAAAACCATGAGGCCATTAATGTTCAAAAAATTCTCTGTTGTCCATCAGAGGCGCAACTGTGTTGCTTGCATCTTCTTCCATGACCTGAAATAAGAAGATCAATGTTCAACATCAGCCTGCCAAAAACACAAAATGCTGCTTGAGGTGTGTGTTTTTTTTAAAATGATTCTGCTGTAATAGCAGCAGGAAAGAATGCCCTTTTCCAATGCACTGTGAATTCAATAATTAGTTAGCATTCATCCAGAACAAAGAAACTGTGTGGCATTCTCATAGTCCCAAAGGAACAAACTGTTAGCAGAGGCTAAGGGTGTTTTATGATTCTAATAAGTAAAGTCCATTGACTGTGATTTTATTATAGTTCATAAGGAAAGAAAATGAGTGTCTTCCTATTCGCAATTCTCTATAGCCGCCAGCACTTAATATCTTTCTTATTTTTCTGGAACTATTCAAACTGAGAGACACATGATGTTCCCAGATAATGGTTGCCTTTTTCTTGTAAGGTTTAAAAAAAAAGCAAGAAAACAATGGCAACAGATTAGTGCTGTTACCATGTTTAACATACAAAGTGGCAATGTTCTACTTTCCAATCACGATTTTTTTTAATGCATGGTTTCAGGGAATACTATAGTGGGACTTCTAAATCTTACATGATTTACAGCTGTTAGGCAGAATGTAATATTGTATGGTGATTCTTTAAAGATTTTTATTCATCTTTGGGCCACAGCAGGTGATGAGAGGTTAGAGCACACTCAAGTCACCCAAATCTCTGGATATTACTTTCTGCTTTACCATCTGTGCCCTGTTAAATATTTCTGATTTTTGCCAAGTTTGGTCCAATTTATATGTTAAATCTGTTATTGAAAATAGGTTCCAAATGCTTGGCAGGGAATGGCAGAGGAGAATACCATGAAAACAAACCAATTTTATGCATTAGTTATTCATGCTGGAAAAAGAAACTCAGTTTCTTTTTTCACATCTGCTCAGTGTTGCCTTGGACTGTGAGATGGGCAGCAATAAATTTGATGATAACAATAAGAAATAGAAAACAACTGTGGAAAAAGAAAGCAAAGGTATTTCCAATTGTTATAGGAACCTTGAGTACAATGCCAAAACAATTGGAGAACCATTTAAAAACTATTGGAACTGACAAAGCCATCATCAGTCAATTGCAAAGTCAGATTTATTTGGAACAGCCTATAATCCAACTGTCTGGGTTCCAAATAGCATCCAAAAGTAAATCAGAGTCCAAGACAAAGTATTGCTCAAAGTTCCAATTTATAAAGAGAGCAATGTTGGCACATCTGGGAAAACCTGAATCTGAAAGCTTCCCAGTTTTCCCCACCCAGTTGAAAGTTCAAGATCTTTCCCCCACACTCACAAGTCCATCACATGGTTCAATCTCCCACTGCAATTCTGGCAGTTCCACACATCCAGTTCCAGTCAGGTGCAGAAACAAAGCATGACCTTGGCTTTCTAGAAGGAATTTTGTTATGGCTACATAGTATGCAACTCCTTACAATCTCCCCTCCCATTTTCCCGTAATAAAAAATGCGTAGCAGAATAATGGAAAGTGTGGCAGGCCAAAGATCCAAAAGAAAAAACGGTTGTAGGCCCGACACCTGCAACAATACCTTTAACATCATCAAACATCCACATCACATCCCAGATCCTTGGGAAGAACCGGATAGGTTGACAAAAATGCCAAATCCATTCTAAACATCTGGCTGCTCAATGAATCATTATAATTACAATAGCAATAATTATCATAATGAGGATTCAACTTTCTGGATCCCACTGAGGCACTTAAAAGATAGCATTTCTTCTTAAGGAAAATATATTTTTTGAGTGAGATAATATGCAGCTGATTCTATTTGTAAGAAAGAGAGATCAGTTCTTCAGATCAGTTCCTATATAGTCTGTTTACTATAATATGTAGATGAGCCATGTTGGTACAGCGGTTAAAGTGCAGTATTGCAGACTAATTCTGCTGACAGTCAGGAGTTTGATCCTCACCGCCTCAAAGTTTTCTCATCCTTCCGAGGTCAGTAAAATAAGGACCCAGATTGTTTGGGGCAATAGGCTGACTCTAAGCTGCTTCGAGAGCACTGTAAAGCAGTATGAAACGGTATACAAGACTAAATGCTATTGTTATAACCAAGAAATATTTAAAGTGTAACCTAATATATTCAATATGATAGCATCTTCCTACCTGGACTTAAATAATAGTGTCTTATTTGAATATTTTCCAAAATATGCCTTAAATCTTCTACTTATTAAACTGTTTTCAAATAAGTCAGTTAACTGAAAACTCATTGTATTGTCATATTGTCACGTATTCCATTCAGTTCCTTACCAAGATAGGTAAAGTACAGTAGAGGCTTTTCAAATGTTATGATACAGCTAATCAAGTAAAATATATGCTCAAATGCACATATTCTGGAAGTTTTCACCTAAAAACATGCATATTGTCAGAGTCTGAATGTTCATAGACTGGGATTGACATGGCAACAGGTCAGCCAATGGGGACCATTTGGATAGACATGGTAACAGGTCAGCCAATGAGGGCTGTTTGGCAACTGAAACAGTATTTGCTGCATGAGCAACAAGGAGACAGCAAGGAGCCTGGGTGTGGCTTAGTTCAATTGTTCTGTACTAAAGCTCTGAGTCTGTGCTGAGCTCAAAAACTAGTCTGCTGCTCTGAAATGAAATTGTTTTTTTCTCTGCCTGTGTTTGCTTGTATTTGCTACCACGTTAGAAAACCTGCTTTTGTTTCATGTACTTATTTCATGCATTATATTATATATTAAGATAAGTTCATGAATCCTGCTGAATCAGTTACCTATGTGTGCTTTCTGGGTGTGATTGCTGCAAGAAACTCTGACACATATTAGTGAAAATATTCCTATATCACATGATATGTATGCCATGCAGTTGAACCTCACTTTGAGTCCTGGAGTCCTTAGTGTTCTCTGAGAGTGATTGTTTGATTGCAAATATTTTATTAATAGTCTAGGTAACATCTTAATGCTAGAAAGAAGTGGGGGGGGCTCCTCTCTGTTTATATTCAGTAGCTTGTCCTATCAGTGTTGGTAGGAGAATAGTTTTCCTCCGTAGTTCCTTAGTCTGTTGTTTGCTTGTCTAATATGATAGTGTCTATGAACAGAAATCAAATCCCACTTCCTTCTAGCATTGAATGTGTTACCTAGTCTGTAACGAAACATGTGCAAGCAAACAACCAACTCAGAGAGTATTCTGCAGTTCAACCCTAAGCTACATATATAGATAGCCCTATACTAAGTGAACTGTTGTTCACTTAGTGACTGTTTGAAGTTACAACAATACAGAAAAAGTGACTTATGACTATTTTTCATAATTATAACCCCATGGTCATATGATTAACAGTTGGATGCTTGATCACTGATTTACATTTATGATGGTTACAGTCCCCCGGGGTCATGTGATCACCTTTTGTGACCTTCTGACAAGCAAAGTCAATGGGGAAACCAGATTCACTTAACAACCATATTACTAATTTAACAACTGCAGTGATTCATTTAAGAAATGTGGCAAGAAAAATTGTAAAAATGGGGCAAAACTCACTTAACAAATGTTTCACTTACCAACATAAATTTTAGCCTCTGTTGTGGTCATAACTTGAGGACTACCTGTATTCTCTTCTAATGGTATCATTCGGAATGCCCTATAATTTTCATCTTTAAAACTCAGATAAAAATAAATGACATAAATAATGTAAACAAGAATAATGCAAGAAACCATAGAAAAAACTACACGTGAAAAGCAGAAATGCAACAATAAATGACCTCAAATTAAAATAGTATGCATAATTTTATATTAGCAAATATCACTATTAAAAAAAGCTATGGAATTGTGAAAAATGCATGTAAATTTTCATGGAAAAAGTGGCAGACAGGCAGCAAAATAAAATATAGTTTGGAGATGAAAGAATGTTTACATGGAACAAAAATTTACAGATCCATACATCCCTAATTAGGACTCAGGTTATTGATATACAGGTATGTTAGGGACTTTTATACTTAAGGAAGGTGTTAACATTTCATTGAATACATAGAGAGAATAGGATAGAGACTTTATAAAAATGATCTCCACTTCTGGAATTTTTTTCCTGCCTCTTCCTTTCCAAAGAAACAATACAAATCCATTTTCCTAGGTGCCTACAGCCTAATATTTAACAGTATAAAGGTAAAGGTTCCCCTCGCATATATGTGCTAGTCATTCCTGACTCTAGGGGTCAGTGCTCATCTCCGTTTCAAAGCCGAAGAGCCAGCACTGTCTGAAGATGTATCCATGCTCATGTGGCCTGCATGACAAATTGCCGAAGACACACAGAACGCTGTTACCTTCCCACCAAAGGTGGTCCCTATTTTTCTACTTGCACTTTTACATGCTTTCGAAATGCTAGGTTGGCAGAAGCTGGGACAAGTAACGGGAGCTCACTCCATTACACGGCACTAGGGATTCGAACTGCCAAACTGTCGACCTTCGTGAATGACAAGCTCAGAGCCACCACATCCCACTTTTAACAGTATATAGATGCACCCAAATTCATGGTCAAAATAAGAGCCAAAGGGTATGCATTCCGCTTCAAAATGTACACTGCAAGTTAATTTAAGTATGGAACGTGATTTTGCATGTATGCAATATACAACATTCTTACATGCAGTAATAAAAATGATAGGTAACACATACAAACAGGGTTTTACAAATGGGTGTTGGAACATCAGGTTTTATAAAACAAAAGCAAGACCGGGATTATGTAAATCTGTTCTTTCTTTATTCACTTAACCACAAGAAAATTGTACTGCTGTCTTCAAATGACTGAAAATCAAGTTTTCCTAATATCGGTACATATGCAAAGGGCTGAGACTAATTAATTTCTAGGGGAGAGTGGAGCACAGATAATTTAACAGTATAAATAGCTACTACTGAGATCAGTATATGATTCGCCAAATAAGTCTTCCTCTTTTCTACTTTGTGGTGGTATGAGTTTCCTGGCTCCCTTGTCATGTTACCAGCTGCCGCTGGCGAGATGATAATTTCACAGTGTGTTTGCATTATATCCGGACTTGATAGAGAGAGAAATACGATCTAGGGAAGCAATTTTTATAACATTTGATATTGAATATGACACACATATATAAGCCCATTCACTTTAATTATACAGGCAATGCTCAACTTACAACAGTTCATTCAATGACTATTAAAAGTTGCAACAACACTGAAAAAAGTGACTTGTGACGATTGGAGCATCCCTGTGGTCACATGATCTAAATTTGGGAGCTTGGCAACTGACTCATATTTATGACGGTCGCAGTGTCCTGGGGTCATGCGATCACTTTTTGCAACCTTCTGACAAGCAAAGTCAATAGGGAAGTCAGAGTCACTCAAAAACTGTGTTACTAACTTATATCGGCAGTGATTCACTTAAAAACTGTGGCAAGAAAGATTATGAAATGGGGGAAAAGTCACTACCAACTTTCACATTTACCAACAGAAATGGACTCAATTGTGATCATAAGTTGAAGACTACCTGATTTTACACTTGCTTATCCTTGAAATGAGCCAGTTTTAGTAATCATAAATATAAATACCTTTGGGTGGGGGGAGAAACCTATTGTTTCCCTGCTCAAATCCTTACCAAAAGCTTTTTTTCCCCCCATTTTTATATACAGAATAATATAATACCACAGCTGCCGGTTCTTTAATGGATATGGGCCTTCATACAAATTCAGTTCTTGCCAAGTACATAGGAAGCTGAAATGTATTGGCATAGTATATCAGCAAATTGGCCTTTTGTTGTTGACAGAGAGAAAATTCATCAATGAGCAGATTTTCTAAGTGCCATCCAAGAATGTTTGGTATGATATCCCTTACTAACATTATGATTGGTTGCATCATCAGCCTGATGTTTAGACTGGATTTGGCATTTTTATCCACCTATCAAGTCTTTCCCAATCACCTAGTATATGCAGACTTGTCGCTTCATGATGTCTAAGTTATCATGGTAGATACTTATGTTTCTCCAAAAATAAGATTTGGTCTTATATTAATTTTTGGTCCAAAAGATGCATTGGGGCTTATTATCTGGTTAGCTCTTATTTGGGGGAAAATACAGTACTAAATTTGTCTGTCTGCCTGCTGATTTTAACTGGGGCTTATTTTTGGGGTAGGGCTTATATTATGAGCAACCTGAAAAATCATGCTAGGTCTTATTTTCCAGTTGGGTCTTATTTTTGAGAAAACACGGTATAAGCTATTCTGAGTAAATTTCTGCAATTGACCAATGAATTTGCCGGTGCTGACAAGTGTTCAAATCATGCTCCAATTGTTTTAGAACTGCACCAAAGGCACCTATTACTATTGGTACCATCGTTGCTTTCTTTGCTACAGTCATTCAACTTCTCTTTGCAGGTCTTCATATTTTGTGGTATTCTCCAGTTCTTTCTCTTCTTTCTACTGCCTCTAAGTACTGCCACATCCACTATCCAGACTTTTTTTGTCTTTCTTATCAACAGTTGATAGGCCTGGGATGTTGTGCAGCAGATTCTTGTTTGTTTGAATGCTAAACTCCAAGAACACTTTAGCATCTTTGTTTTCTATTACTTTGTCAATTTTGTGGTCCCACCAGTTTTTGCTTGTAGGAAAATGGCATTTCTTGCATATCTTCCACTACACCGTTATTGCTACCTTATTATGGTCCTGTTTGTAGTCAGTTTGTGCAATCTTCTTGCAGTGGACTGTTTCATCAGCTTCTTTGCAGTGGTGACATTTGCTTTTTGTTGCTGTCTTCTTAATTCTGGCTTTATATGAATTTATTCTTAAAGCTTGGTCCTGTGCAGCCAGAATGAGCTCCTATGTCTTTTTTCAACTTTCCTGCTCTTAGCCATTATCAGGTCTTTCTTGTTATTATCTGCTTTGCCTAGTGTGTGTGTGTGTGTGTGTGTGTGTGTGTGTGTGTGTGTGTGTGTAACTGACCATATAATACTTTGCCTTCCCATGTCTCTTTTTTAGTCTTCATTTGGTCTTTCCTGTAAACCAGTTTGGTCTCTCCAGTATTCAATAAGCCAGGGGTACCCCACACCCTGGTCCATGGACTAGCACCAATTTGTGGCATGCCAGCAACCGGTTGGCACAAACAAGCTCCATTTGCAGGATCCAAGCAGTGTGTAAAACCGCATCCCCTATGGTCCGTGGAAAAGTCTTTCTCCCCAGAACTGGTCCCTGGTGCCCAAAAGGTTGGAGGCCACTGCAATAAGCCTTTGCTACTAGCTTCAGAGCATCTTTTCCCCTGTACTTCAGATATTCTTCCAATGCCTTTTTTGCTTGTCTGGTGTATTTGCAACATTCCCCGCTCACCTATGCTCCTTGATAAGTACAGCCTATCAGCACTGCTGTGTGGATGAAGGCTATGATTGAATGTCATTATTTCTCTGGTTTTCCTATCTAGACTGCTTGAGTCCAGTCCACTATTCCAACTGTGTATCCAATGACTGGAATTGCCACATGTTAATTGCCTTGATGATATTTCATCTGCTGAGTTTGGATATAGGTTGAACTTAAGCAGTATGGCCTTTTGTAATTGGCAGATGGAAATTTTGTCAGTGTGCTATTTTTAGTAATAGACAGCCTGTTTGTAAATTTGGGTTCTCACTTACAAAAAGTTCAAATTAAATACAGAATTAGAACCATGGAGCTCGTTCTTAACCCAGGGACTGCCTGTACTTAGCGTTATTGGGCTGGGTGTATTTTTAATTTAACTTGACCCCGAATTATAGCCATATGAGTGAAGAGCATCTTTATTACAGCTCACAGACTCTCACAACACAAAAATACAATGTGACATGCATATAAAAAGATTGTAGTTAGTTTATTTTGATATTAAAGTACCCATTCTGCAGTCTAGAATTGCAAGCTTCCCAAAATGCAGAAGTTATTTTGGGATTTTTATTTGTCAAAAGAAGTTATACAGAGAGTTCTTCTGCCTTCCCAAAAAATAGGCTAAAAAGAGGTGTTAGTATCTCATTGAAAATATTCAGTAAAATTTAAATAAAGCAAAACATTAGCCCATAATTCAGTGTTCCCATCTTCCCAAGGACAATGCTTTTTAGCGTGATGGATTTCCTGAATTGACCTTTCAGCCCTGCTGATGGCAAGGTATCAAACAAGTATGATACAAAACCTTTGTGAAATGTGTTGTTTATAAGTTGGTTATACACATACAAAAATGCTGGTTTTAAGTAGTATTTTCTATGACCAGGTATTATTAGGGGACCGTTCACGGCACTTTTTATGATTTTATGTGAAGACTCCATTGTCCAAGAATTATCATTGCCTGTGCTTCTCCCAAAGACTTCAGATTTCAGTTGAAAAATTATTTATTTATTTTATTTATTTATTTGTCAAACATGGGCACTGTAACAGATATAAGTATGAATATAAACATGAACAAAGGGAGTAAATACAGATAAATGGGGACAATAAGACAGGGATGGTAGGCATGCTGGTGTGTTTATGCACAGCCCCTTTAAGGACCTCTTAGGAATGGGATGAGGTCCACAGTAGACAGTTTAAGGTTGAAGCTGTGGGGGTTAGAGGATGTAACAACGGAGTCAGGTAGAGCATTCCAGGCGTTGACCACTCTGTTGCTGCAGTCATATTTTCTGCAATCAAGTTTGGAGCTGTTTACCTTGAGTTTGTATCGATTGTTTGCCCGTGTATTATTGTGGTTGAAGCTGAAGTAGTCATTTACAGGTAGGGCATTGTAGCAGACAATTTTATGTATTATGCTTAAGTTCAACTGCAGGCAGCACAGTTCCAGGTTGTCCAAGCCCAAAATTTCGAGCCTGGTGGCATAAGAGATTTTATTGTGAGCAGAGGAGTGGAGTACTCTTCTCATGAAATACCTCCAGACTCATTCAATCATAATAATGTCCGATATACAGTGTGGGTTCCAGGCAGACGAACTGTATTTGAGGATTGATCTGGCAAAGGTTTTGAATGCCCTAGTTAACAATACAAGGTTACTGGAGAAGAAGTTTTCCCATTTCGGTCATTTAATTCCATATAGTTTTTTCCAGGAAGAAGAGTAGGATTATGTCTGAATGAGATAGACAAATCTAACAGTTGAAAATGGGCTTTTAGTCAATATTAAACACACAAGCTCTGCTCTTCTTCTAGGTTTATGAGCCCTGCCTTGGGATTAGCTCTTGGCCTCAAAAGAACTATCTGGGCAGATCTTCCAAGCAGAAGTCCAGAACTCAGTTCTAGAATGAGTAAGAGGACTTGCCCAGCTGGGTTACCATATTTTGAAGAAAGTGAAAATACTGTGCAGTCCTTGGTGCTCTCTGAGCTTTGTTGTTTGCTTACAGTCATTTTATTACTAGTCTCTGTAACATCTTCAATACTAGAAGGGAATGGGATTTGCTCTCTATTTGTATGCATTAGCTTGCCCCGTTATTGTTGGTAGGGCTGTTGTTTTCTCCTTGGTAGTTTCTTGATTAAGCTGTTTTTCACTGCTTGATTGTGTTTATCTAAGTTGGGAGTTCCTTGATTAGGGTATTGTTCACTGCTTAATTGTTTGTCTATGTTAATCCTGGTATTATGTGAAATAATACACATCATTTCCAAGGAAACAAACCCTTCCCATAGTAATGTTGAGTTTGCTCTGCAAAATTGTCTAACATAACCATTTGTTTCATCAGAGTACAGGAGAATAACTTTTCTGGGTTTCTTAAAAACTTAGGATGCAGTCGTGTTCTAATGTTCTAACATTATTGTCCCATTGATCATTTCCACTGACCCAATTTGATGCTGAAATGGGAGGTATACCCACTATAGGAGAAAATGTCTACTAAGAAAGAAGACAAAGGAACTGAACAACTTACAACTGTATTTTTAAGCATTTCTTGAAAAAAGGGGACAATAGAAGAATCATTTTTCAGTCTCGAACACTTAAGGAAATAGCTGCCATTGAATCTTCACAAATCTTCAGTATGCTTTGAAAGGAAAAAAAGCAATACCTGGCTTTTTCGGATTGATTTCCATAGCATAATTGATTTCCATAGCATAAGAACTGATTTTTTTCCTTAGGTTCAAGCGATGATCATTTTTACTGAGACTGCCAACTCACACTTTGTTTAAAAAATCAAGTTCTATTCTTTTTGCCTTATTCTTAACCATAAAGAGCCTAACTTTTAGATTTAGCTGAATGCTTTTCATAATACATGAAAGACAATAAAATTCCAACAAGCAACTGCACAGTTCAACTTTTTTCTTCCGTCAATGATAATAAAATCTTTTGTTGTTGTTGTTGTTGTTGTTGTTGTTGTTGTTGTTGTTGTTGTTGTTGTTGTTGTTGTTGTTGGTAGGCTGTTCAGATATTAGCTAGAATATATAAGGCAAGTAGTTATGGAATAGCATTTCAGTTCAATCCCAGTTCTGGCTTTAAAGAATGATTTTATGGCATTCTGTATAAACTATTGATACGAATACTGGTAATCCTCAAATTACAACAGTTCATTTAATGACCATTCAAAGTTACAACATCACTGAAAAAAGTCACTTATGACCATTTTTCACACTTACAACCATTTGGTGGCTTCCAAACTGAGTCTTCGGGCAATGGCCACTCTGGGCGTATGATCTATAGTTTTATGCTCTGGGAGTATGCTCTGGGAGTCTGCCAGCAGCCGACTCACAACCATAGAGCGTACGCCCAGCGTGGCCACTTTCGGAAGACTCAGTTTGGAAGCCACCGAAAAAGCCATGCTGGGATCGCAGTGGCAGCGAAGGTGCTCTGGCTCTGCAGGGAGAGCTGGGCCAGGGCATCGTAAGGCTGGGAGGCACGCGAGTGAGAGCAGAATAGCCGCTCACGCAACCCCCCTCTCCAGTTGTGCATAGCACCATTCACTGACCTAGAGGCATTTTGAAGGCACCAAGCTGCGGGAGACAGGCAGTGGCGAACAGGCTCTCATGCGGCTTGGCGATACCCCTAGGTCAGTGAATGATGCTGTGCCTCGCAGGAAAGGGGGTTTGCCGGGCGGCTGCTCATGAGTGTGGTCACCTCATGCCTGTTGTGTTGCGCTGCTGCAACAGCGCAACACAGCCGTTCACCCCTGAGGCTGTGCTCAGTTCTTTGGGAGCCCGCTCGCAAGAGAGCAGCTGCCCGGCAACCTCAAAACAATAAACCCTCCTTTGTTAATAAGACCCAAGCCATATTTTATGGCTAAAAAGAAAATAAGACCTTGTCTTATTTTTGGGGAAACACGGTACATTTTGGGGTTCTTTAAACTTAAAGTTTTACAGTATTAGACCTTGTCTATTTTGTCCTAAATGTGACACACACAGAGACACATCTGACTTTTAATTCGTACTGCATTGGCTTCTTCTGTTAAATGTTGACTTTTATTTAATTCCAATAAGTTTAGATTACTTTATACATAGTATAAATAATGCAATTTTAATTTTGTTGTTATTATTTTAAATATTAGCTAAACTTTTACCTTTTCCTGGGCTTTCCTCCCTTGTATTCTTCATGGACTGGTTCAGAGGTGGTTTGCCCAGGCTCCACCCACCAGCTCAGACATTTCTGCACATGTGCAGAAGTGTTGCGTGCATGAGCAAGCTAACTGGTAATAAACTGGCTAGCAACCCACCCCTGGACTGGCTATTATATATTCCTAAAATAAAAGTGAAATAATGAAATAAAATAAATAAAAGATTGGGTATTACACAAAGGAAAGAAAGAAAGCCATTGCTACTATTTTTTTTCATTGCCTGTTAAGCAGAAACTGCAGCAAAACGATGCAAGCTGCAGGGATTTACATGGAGACCAATTTTTTTAATCTTCTTTTCTTTCTTTTTTATAACTCTAAATTATTGCTTAGCAATAATTTATCATAACAGAAATAGTCAAAAGTAAATTAAAGACAGATAAACATTTGTATCCCCAATCATCACTAGCCTATTTTAAGTGCACAAAAAAGAAAGATTGCTGTAATCTAAAACTCCTGGACAATAAACACTAATTAGATTTCTTTCCACATCAAAGATTTTTTTTTTTTAAAAAATTGTCTAGCTTAAATGAAACCTTTATTCCCTCACACTCCTGAAAAATATAAAAAAGGTAGATAAGAAGAAGAGGAAAATTAAAATAAAACAGCACTGTGAAATGCAAGAAATAACAAACCAAACTAATTCTAAACTTGTTTGGAGGTTTTCTTGAGATATAATAATAATAATAATAACAACAACAACAACAACAACAACAACAACAATCCTAAAATTCTATGAAACTGTAACCAGAGATATAATCAAACTTGATTATTAGTAGTATTATATGTTTTAGGACATGCTGCATAATAATTGATTTTGTAGTTTCTCTCCACTGCCTTCCTGCCTTCCTTTTTTCCATAAGGAATAATGTAGTAAGTTACAAGACAGCTGACACAAACAAAACAAAAGTGTGTGTGTCAAGTACCAAATAAACAATGAGTACCAGGATAAAAGTTTCACATCAAAATGTGTTGAGTACCAAATTCAATTGAGTAACAAAGTGCCCCTATATTTTAAACTATAGATGTGTCAGGAACATATTATCATATGGAAGAGATTTTGGTTTCGTTCATTATTAATTTCATTATTAACATATGTTGGTTTTCAAAAATTTACTACTATTTAGTTCTTTAAATGTAATTTAAAACACCAGTTCTCATCCTCTTTGGTATGCATTTGTAATGATGGTAGAACATATTTTGGCAAATATCTTATGAGAAAAAGAACAATGTTCAAAATTAGACCAAAGCACAATCTAGTTCAACATTGTTCTCAGAATAACCAACAACAATCTGTAGGAAGCTGTCACACTGAAAGACTTATTTTGAAGTTATCTGGAATTTTTTTTTTTAGAAGTTTATTTATATTCCGCCCTTTTCCCTGGGGGGACTCAGGGCGGCTTACAACTCGAAAAGGGGGGGGGAAACAAACATTTAACACATAGGACAATACGTCATTAAAAAACACAACATTCGTACCATTCGGGTGGGTTACAGTCTTTAGCCCCATGCCTGGCGGGATAGCCTGATTTTGAGGGCTGTGCGGAAGGTCTGGAGGGTGGTGAGGGTACGAATCTCCATGGGGAGATCATTCCATAGGGTCGGAGCTGCCACCGAGAAGGCTCTCCTCCACGTGGTTGCCAGTCGACATTGACCGGCAGATGGAACTCGGAGGAGGCCTAGTCTATGGGATCTAATAGGTCGAGTGGAGGTGATTGACAGTAGGCAGTCTCTCAAGTACCCAGATCCACTACCATGAAGGGCTTTATGCGTGACAAGTAGCACCTTGAAGCGTACCCGGAGATCGACAGGTAGTCAGTGCAGCTCGCGGAGGATAGGTGTTAAGTGGGTGAAGCGAGGTGCCCCCACAATCGCTCGCGCGGCCGCATTCTGGACTAGCTGAAGTCGCCGAATACTCTTCAAGGGCAGCCCCATGTAGAGCACATTGCAGTACTCCAGCCTAGAGGTCACAAGGGCATCAGTGACTGTTGTGAGAGCCTCCCGGTTCAGGTAGGGGCACAACTGGTACACCAGGCGAACCTGGGCAAATGCCCCCCTGGTCACAGCTGACAAATGGTGTTCAAAAGTCAGCTGTGGGTCCAGGAGGACTCCCAAGTTGCGGACCCTATCTGAGGGGCGTAGTGTTTGACCCCCCCAGCCTGAAAGATGGAATACTTGCCGAATTAGTGGGAGGGAAACACAACAGCCACTCGGTCTTATCTGGGTTGAGCACGAGTTTGTTAGCCCTCATCCAGTCCCTAACATCTTCAAGGCCCTGGTTTATCACGTCCACCGCTTCATTGAGTTGGCACGGGGCGGACAGATACAACTGAGTATCGTCCGCATACTGGTGGTATTTTATCCCGTGCCGCCGAATGATCTCGCCCAGCGGTTTCATGTAGATGTTGAAAAGTAGGGGGGACAAGACCGAACCCTGCGGCACCCGATATGTTAGGGGCCTAGGGGTCGATCTCTGCCCTCCAACTAACACCGACTGCGACCTGTCCGAGAGGTAAGAGGAGAACCACCGCAAAACAGTGCCTCCCACCCCCACCTCCCGCAGTCGTCACAGAAGGATACCATGGTCGATGGTATCGAAAGCCGCTGAGAGGTCAAGGAGAACCAGGATGGAGGCGTAGCCTCTGTCCCTGGCTCTCCAGAGGTCATCGGTCAATGTGACCAAAGCAGTTTCTGTGCTGTAGCCAGGCCTGAAGCCGGACTGGAATGGGTCAAGATAACTAGCTTCCTCCAAGGACCGTTGGAGCTGAAAGGCCACCACCTTCTCAACAACCTTCCCCACAAAGGGGAGGTTTGAGACCGGACGATAATTGTTAAGAACGGCTGGATCCAAAGATGGTTTCTTCAGGAGGGGTCTCACCACCGCTGCTTTAAGTGCGGGGGGAAAGACCCCCTCCTGAAGGGAGGCGGTAACAACCTCCTGGATCCAGCCCCGTGTCACCTCCTTGCTGTTAGCAACCAGCCAGGAGGGGCACGGGTCCAGTACACATGTGGAGGCACTCACAGCTCTCATGGCCTTGTCCACGTCCTCAGGGGCAACATCCTGAAACTCAACCCAGCGATGGTCTGCCAGATTATCCCCCTGTGCCTCGGCTGGATCTGCGGAATCGGAGTCCAAGTCCGACCGAAACCGAGCAACTTTGTCCGCTAGAAACTGGACGTAATCCTCAGCCCTACCCTGCAGGGGATCCCCCGTATCCCTCCTATTTAGGAGGGAACGGGTTATCCTGAACAGGGCAGCTGGGCGCGACTCAGCGGAGGCAATCTGGGTGGCAATATAAGTTCTTTTCGCCGTCCTAATTGCCCTGATGTATTCCTTGATGCAAGATGTTAGAAGTGCTCGGTTCGATTCGGATTTATTGGATCTCCATAAGTGCTCTAGGCGTCTCTTCCGGTGCTTCCTCTCCCAGAGTTCCTCGGTGAACCAAGGAGGCCTCCTGGATCCACTGCCTCGGAGCAGCCATAGTGGCGCAATCCGGTTAAGAGACTCCGTCGCTGCCGAATTCCAGGCAGCAACCAGAGTCTCCACCAGACTGTGGGCGAGGGTATCAGGAATAACCCAAGCTCCGTCTGGAACCTCAAGGGGTCCATAAGTTGCCTGGGGCGGAACCAACTGGTCGGTTCCTCCTCCCTAAAGTGGGGGTTTGGTCTCCAAAAGTCAAGCCTCAGTAGGCAGTGGTCTGACCACGACAGGGGTATGATCTCACTACCCCTCAGACCAAGATCACAAGTCCACTGCTCCGAGAGAAATACGAGGTCAAGCATGTGACCTGCTGAGTGGGTTGGGCCCCAAATTACTTGGGTCAAGCCCATGGCTGTCATGGAAGCCATGAACTCCTGCGCCCCATCAGAGTGTTCACCGAGCGAAGGCAAATTGAAATCCCCCAGAACCATAAGCCTGGGGAACTCAATTGCCAGCTCGGCTACCGACTCGAGGAGCGAGGGGAGGGCTGCTGCAATGCTGTTGGGAGGCAATGTTCTAAAGGAAATCACAATTTCTCATGGAAGACATCCAGGGGCAAAAATTCAGAATCATGATTTCCCATTAGTCCTTTCTAGTACTCACCTGAATGTGTGAAGTCTTGAAAGATGATTACAGAGAAAGTTCTATCATTGATTCTGTCCAAGCTCCACGTATTCAACTAAAATATCTGAAAATAAATTGCATCTCTGTTATCCTAATAAAGCAAGGTCTTTCATACAGAGAGCAGGTGTTCATATGAACGAGAACTTAATTTCTTCCAGCTGAATAACTTATGATTGAAAAGAGTAAGAAGTGGAACTGGTAAGCCTTCTTTCTCTAATCAGGTTCAAGTCTTCACACAATCACATGAATGCTTGAAGACATGTTCTACAGACTCCAGAAACAAATATTGAAAGTGTGCGCAATATAATGGAAATAGTGTGAAATCACTATAAGTAGTAAACACAGTCTTAGTTTTATTCACACAATTTTCCTTCCTTATTCCTAAATCAAAGACTGACTGGGTTCATTCCTGGCTTCTCTAATACCCCTCAGTCTAGGGTTCTCAGCTCCATATTAGATGGTATGGGAAACAACTCCCAAGTATTCTTCATCCTGGTAATCCCTCTACTTCTTCTCCAGAAATGTTAGCTTGTTTTCTCGTTTTAGTATCTAACAGTCTTCTAGAGGATATGAAACCTTGAAGTAGCAAACATGCAAAAGCTACTCACGGAATGCATCACTTTTTAATGCAAAGTGAAGTCCTGGGATGAAATATCCTAGCTTCTCACACCTCAGTCATCCTCCCTCCCTGTTTTCAGCATCCACTACTGTTTGCAAGGATGGTAGGCAGCTTCAAAGAGGTGTTTCAGTTTGTCAAAGCTTCAATCACTGCCTCTTCAAAGCAGCATGCCAAATCAAGTATTTGAAATGTCAGAACCAAGTAGCTATGTTGCTTTGATCTAGAGCTAAAAGGACTTTCGGTAGATATGTCACTCATGCCTATAAGCTCACTTTTAGGAAAGTAAAGTCAGCTGCTGAGTTGAGTCAACCCATTTCAACTTTGATTTGAGACCGCAGATTCCTGGATTGTCCAGATCAAGGAAGGATTTAAAGATAGAGGGCCTTCTGAGCATCACTGTTTCCCTTGGTAGATTAGCAAAATGGCAAAAAAATCTTTTTCATTCCTTTCCTTCTAAGTTACAATATATAATTTGCCCGTTTCATAGATGTTTTGGCTTACTTAATGTGGTTAATGGTGATATCTTTCCTTATCTGTTTTGGTTAAATGATTAATTTGGTTTGGTTTGGTTTTATTAGTTTTGTATGCCGCCCACTCCCGAAGGACTCCGGACGGCTTACAATAAAACAGGGAAAGGGGATAAATAAGACGATACAACAATTTAAAATACACAACATTCACAATTGAAGCGGGCCTGGATACTTCAACAGTCCCCAGCCTGCTGGAACAGCCAGGATTTAGTAGCTTTACAGAAGGCCAGGAGGGTAGTAAGGGTCCGGATCTCCATGGGGAGCTCGTTCTAGAGGGCCGGAGTGGCAACAGAGAAGGCTCTTCCCTGGGGGGTCGCCAGCCGACATTGGCTGGCAGATGGGACCCGGAGAAGGTCAAGCCTGTGCAATCGAATCGGTCTTTGGGAGGTAATTGGCAGGAGGCGATCTCTCAGGTACCCAGGTCCGATGTCATGCAGGGCTTTATAAGTAACGACTAGCACCTTGAAGCATGTCCGGAGACCAATGGGCAGCCAGTGAAGCTCACGAAGGATAGGTGTAACGTGGGTGTTCCTAGGTGCACCCACAATTGCTCGCGTGGCTGCATTCTGGGCTAGCTGAAGTCTTCGGACACTCTTCAAGGGCAGCCCCATGTAGAGCGCCTTACAGTAATCCAGTCTTGAGGTGACGAGGGCGTGAGTGACTATCTGAAGTGCCTCCCGGTTCAGGTAGGGTCGCAATTGGTGACCAGGCGGACCTGGGCAAAGACCCCCCTGGTCACAGCCAGCAAATGGTGATCTAAAGTCAGCTGTGGATCAAGGAGGATTCCCAAATTGCCAACCCTCTCTGAGGGGCGTATAATTTTACCCCCCAGACTGAGAGATGGAATAGTTAGCCAATCTTTGGGAGGGAGCATCAATAGCCATTCAGTCTTGTCAGGATTGAGTGCAAGCTTGTTCGTTCCCATCCAGACCCTAACAGCCTCCAGGCACTGGAACATCACTTCTACCACTTCACTGAGTTGGCACGGGGTGGACAGATATAATTGTGTATCGTCCGCATATTGATGGTATTTAATCCCGTGCCGCCATATGATCTCACCCAGCGGCTTCATGTAGATGTTAAATAGGAGGGGGGGCAGGACCGAGCCATGCGACACCCCATAATTGAGGGGCCTAGGGGTCGACCTCTGACCTCCGACCAACACCGACTGCAACCTGTCCGAGAGGTAGGAGGAGAACCACCGAAGAATGGTGCCTCGCACTCCCACCTCTCGCAACCGTCGCAGAAGGATACCATGGTCGATGGTATTGAAGGCCGCTGAGAGGTCAGGGAGCACTAGGATAGAGGAGTGACCCCTATCCCTGGCTTGCCAGAGATCATCGATCCGCGGGACCAAAGCAGTTTCCATGCAGTAACCAGGCCTGAAACCGGACTGAAAGGGATCCAGATAATTGGTTTCATCCAAGGATCATCGGAGTTGAGAGGCCACCACTTTCTCAACAAATTTCCCTACAAAGGGGAGGTTGGAGACTGGACGATAGTTGCTCAAAATGGCTGGGTCCAAAGACGGTTTCTTCAGGAGGGGTCTCACCACCGCATCCTTTAGGAGGAGCGGGAAGGATCCTTCCCAGAGAGAGGTGTTAATTATCGTCTGGATCCAGCCTTGTGTCACCTCCCTGCTGGTCAAGACCAGCCAGGAAGGGCACAGGTCCAGTATACAAGTGGAGGCACTCACCGCTCCCATGGCCTTGTCCACTTCCTCAGGAGCGACAAGTTGAAACTCGCTCCATAAGCTCCGCTCAAGACCTTTTCCCCGGTACCTCGGCTGGTACCGTGCAATTGGAGTCCAGGTCAGTCCGAATCCGAGCGACTTTATCCATTAAATACTGAACAAATTCCTCAGCTCTACCTAGTAAAGGTTAATCCACATCCCTCCCTTTCAGGAGGGAGCAAGTTATCCTAAACAAGGCGGTTGGGCACGATTCAGAGGATGCAATAAGAGCGGCAAAATGCGAACATTTTGCTGCCCATATTGCCATGAGATAGGCTCTGATATAGGCTCTCATTAGTGCTCAGTCTGACTCAGATTTACTGGCCCTCCAGCGGCGCTCTAGGCGTCTCTTTTGGCGCTTCATCTCCCGGAGTTCCTCGGTGAACCAAGGAGCTCTCCTGGATCCGCTGCCTCAGAGAGGTCGCAAAGGCGCAATCAGGTTTAGAGCCCCCGTCGCCGCTGTATTCCAGGCAGCGACTAAGGACTCAACCGGACTGTGGACGAGAGTGTCAGGTATTTCTCCAAACACCGTCTGAAATCCCATAAGGTCCATCAGGCGTCTGGGGCGGAACCACCTAATCGATTCCTCCTCCCTACAGTGGGGGATTGGTTTTCCGAAAGTCAAGCCTCAGTAGGAAGTGATCAGACCATGACAATGGCAAGATCTTAGTACCCCTCAACTCTAGATCACGCCTCCACTGCTCCGAGAGAAATACAAGGTCAAGCGTGTGACCCGCTGAATGAGTTAGACCCTGGATTACTTGGGTCAAGTCCATGGCTGTCATGGAAGTCATGAACTCCTGCGTCCCATCAGAGCGTTCACTGAGCGTAGGCACCATACGTAGGCACCATAAGCCTGGGGAACTCTACCGCCAGCTCGGCTACTGACTCGAGGAGCGAGGGGAGGGCTGTTGCAACGCTGTTGGGAGGTAGGTACGTTAACAACAAGCCCACTTGACCCCCAAGGTCCAACTTCAACAAGGACTCACACCCGACAAGCTCTGGAGCAGGGATCCTACGAGGAACTAATGACCTTTGGACGATGACAGCCACTTCCCCACCCCTTCTCTGCGGCTGATGAAGCACCTGAAATCCTTCTGGGCACATTTCAGTGAGGGGGACTCCTCCCTCCGGGCCCAGCCAGGTTTCAATAATACATGCCAGGTCTGCCCCCTCATCTAATATTAGGTCTCGGACGAGGGGAGCTTTGTGAACCACAGACCTGGCATTTAGCAGCAACAGCCTGAGACCAGGGCCCTGACAATTCTCGCCATCTGGTCCTGGAGTGGAACTAACAGGGCTGGAAGGGGGGATCGCTGTAACATAGCGAGCCCTCCTTCCCCGGTAATGGCTATCCCTGAAGTTTCCGTAGTACCAGCCCCTCCCCATAGTGACTGTAGTGCTCCGGCCCACCCCTGCACCCATATGCCCCATTTCCCCTCTCATGGCCTCCGCTCCTTCTGGCAGGCGATTTATATCAGTCATTCTAGGATGGGAGGTAGGCCTGGGCCCCCCAACCACTTCTGCAAAGCACTCAGTGGAGCGGGCACCAGACTATATTCCCAATCCTTGCATACATACACAGCCACTCATCCAGCCACATAAGTCAGTTAAAACACAGAAAATACCACAATAATGAGTTTTAAAAAGTGGATACAAACATCAAAACAGGCACACCATCCACACAACATTCAAAGATTTGCGGAGCACTGCGTAAGTGCGGTTTGAGATAGTCAATGATGCGGAAGGAGGAGGGAGAGCTGCTCCACCCCTCTGACTTCCTCAATGCTGTTGTTTTGATACTCCAAGCTGTTTGGAAAAATGTAACCATTATGGCTAGAAGTGTGGTGGTAAGGGGCTTAATGATGGAGATAGTTCAGTGATTCGAGTCCTAGCACTGCATGTTGCGGTGATAGATAGAAGTTTATTTATATGCCGCCCTTTTCTCTGGGGGGACTCAGGGCGGCTCACAATCCAAGGTGAGCTTCCATCACTCATCTCAGCTTCTATCCACCTAACAATAGATAAAATAGGTACCATTTTGGGGGAGGAGAATGAGCTGGTGTTCCATGCAGGCAGTCAGATTCCTGCCCTCCCAGTTGTGCCTATTTTGGAGGTGGTTCCAGGCAGAGAGGGGGGCCTTGGATGATATTGCAAGAAGAGTCACTTGTCTTTTTTTCTTGTGAGAAGCTAGTTCCCCCTCTGTACCAAGTGGGAAGTGCCAAGCATTTCTTACAATAGAATTGATATCTTAGCAGTTAAATTACTACTCTGCAACAGCATTGTGGTCTCCTGGCTAATGTAACAATGCCATACACTAATAATAATCATCATAATAATACCATTGTGGGTTTGCCTTAAAGTCATTCCTTTTATTAAACTTCTTTTGGATATTCTTTCCCTTTTAAAGATACGTGTGGTTTTGCTGTAATTATATTATTGTTTTAGGTACTATAACATTTGCTAATATTGGGGTTTTTTTTCTAATCAATTCAGAATTTTTTCTATTGTTCCTCTAGATCAGAGTTTCTTGACCTTGGTAAATTTAAGCTGAGTGGACTTCAACTCCCAGAATTCCACAGCCAGCAGGGGGAATTTTGGGAACGGAAGTCCATTCATCTTAAAGTTGTTAAAGCTGAGACTATTGCACTAGATCCTGGGCTCCATTAGAATTAAATGCAGGGTCTTTGCCTTAGTGTTCATTTCCAGAAGCAGATTTAAATGAAATCCTTGATTAAGTAGCTAGTATTTCATTTGTTTTGCATGCTTATATTTTATCTAGACTGTGAGAGAACAGCAATACACACAATCAGTTGATAGTTCAATTTTATAGAATCAGCCATAAAAGATATTTCAGTAGCATTCACAAAAGAGAGAATGCAGGATTGTGTAAGAAATAAAAATGGCAACTGCTGGACACACCATTAAAATCAGTATTGCTTTCATCACTAAGAAGATATTGAAATGAGCCAATCTCATATCCATTTGTTTCCCTTACTTTTCATTGTTTGACTATTCAAAAAGGAACCATGCTGGCTGCATTACAATTCGGTTTTTCAATTGTCATATAAACCATATCTGCTATCAGCTCGGTGAACCATCTCTTCCTATATCTCTTTTGCTTTTTAAGAATATTTCATTATTCGGGTTTTTCTGACAGATCCTGGATACCTAACAAGCTCTTGTTTGAAAAAAATATAAAAATAGACACATTTCCGAAATGACCTCGGTTAAGTACTGAATCTCTATGGGTTGTGCCAGATATCACATCTGAACCTCAAAATAGCCCCCAGTGGGAGGCAGCCTCAAGGGGACATTTGATGTTGACTATAAAATAGATTTAAATGGGGTAAAACAGGACCGGATAGAGGAATTCTCATGCCTTTTGCTCTGAGTTCCCATTCAGTTTGATTAAAGAGAATTTGTTCTCAAAATTCTTTCCAAGGACATGAAAAGTTCAGAGAAATTCTCAGAGGTGAGGAGGCATGATGGTCTTGTATTTATATTTAGTCAGGAGAGCGCTCAAGGGTCTTGTCATTGTATTACAGTCTTTCCTGCTGTAGCTTCCATAAAATCACAAAGTGATCACAAGTAGCTCCTCCTTCTACTTCCTTTTAACAGTGGCACCAATAGTGGGATATGACCGGTACGCCCTGATATGGGCATACCAGTGCCTGCTGGGAGTACCAGGTACCATTCTGGTACGGTGCTCTGAAGGACCCACCTGCCCACCTGCCCTCCTTACCTATATTTGAGCCGATTGGGGTTTACGCATATGTGTACGGAGTGTACGGCACCTGCGCGATGCTCCGCCAAGCAGCTGGAGGGACACAGAGCATCACGGGCAGTAAGAATGCATGCGCATGCTGTGCATGTGGTGGATGCCCAGCCCTGTTTCACCGTACCAGTTGCAACAGGATCCAGAACCCACCATTGAGTGGCACGTTATTATAGGTAGTTCTTGACTTACAACAGTTCATGTAGCGGCTGTTCAAAGTTACAATGGCACTGAAAAAAGTGGCAGGACCATTTTTATGACTGTATGTCCCCATGGTCACATGATCAAAATTTGGACACTTCCCAACTATCATATGACAATTGCAGTGTCCCAGGGTCATGTGAAACGAAGATAATAGTATCCAGCCCTTTGAATTCCTGGCAAATAGATGGGGAAGAAATGGAGGTAGTGACAGATTTTATTTTCCTGGGCTCCAAAATCATCGCAGATGAGGACTGCAGCCAAGAAATTAAAAGCTTGCTCCTGGAGAGGAAAGCTATGGCAAATCTAGACAGCATACTAAAAAGCAGAGACATCAACCTGGCAACAAAAGTGCGTATAGTCAAGGCTATGGTTTTCCCAGTTGCAATGTATGGCTGTGAAAGTTGGACCACAAGGAAGGCTGAGGCCTTTGAACTATGGTGCTGGAGTAGACTCCTGCAAGTATTTTGAACTGCAAGGTAATAAAACCAGTCACTCCTAGAGGAGCTCAACCCTGACTGCTCTTTTGAAGGCCAGATCCTGAAGATGAAACTCAAATACTTTGGCCACCTACTGAGAAGGAAAGTCTTATTGGAGGAGAGCCTAATTCTGGAAAAAATTGAGGGCAAAAGAAGGGGATGACAGAGAATGAGGTGGCTGGATGGAGTCACTGAAACTGTCAGTTTGAGCTTAAATGGACTTCAGAGGATGGTACAGGACAGGAAGTCCTGGAGGAACATTGTCCATTGGGTTGCGATGGGTCAGACACAACTTTGCAACTAAAAACAACAACAAGGGTCATATAATCATCTGCTATAACCTTCTGACAAGTAAAGTCAATGGGGAAGCCAGATTCACTTAACAATGATGAGCGACTAACTTAACAATTGCAGGGATTCATTTAACAACTGTGGCAAGAAAGGTTGTAAAATGGGATAAAATTCACTTAACAAATGTATCACTTAGCAACAGAAATTGTCATAATAAGTCAAGGATTACCTATATATCATTGAAGGGGAGACCTTGCTTTTGAGAAATATTTTCCCCTTCCTCTGAAGGCAGAGCTTTAGAGAAATAACCCATATTTTTTTCTGGATAATTTATTCGTTTGCTTGATTTCTTAAATCCCTCTACATTGTTTTTTTTATAAGTAACTTAGGGCAATGATCCTATATGTGAGGGATTTGGGGCTCAGCATTAGATAATTTTATGCATAAATGCCATAATATAAAATCAGTGTTGCCTCTCAGATGGGGAGCAAGTTGGGGCAGAATTATAAAATTATTGGTGTGTGTGTGTGTGTGTGTGTGTGTGTGTGTGTACACTTGCAGAATCATCTTGACAAAAATGACAAGATCTTGTGGACAGCATGTACAAAGGTTGTGCGAGACCTTTATTCATAAAAGTTGATAACCTGGCGTTGCCTGGGTATTTATTTATAGGGGGAAATATCTGGACCAAATTTAATTTATAATGTTGGATTTTCCCCCTTACCAGAGAGAGCCCCCTTGTAGAGTACTGTGAAGTCATTACCATGGCAACTCCACTGCACTGTACAGTAAAAGCCATTTTATGGCAGTACAGCAGAAGCCATTTTAAGGCACAACAAGTTGCATCTTAACAGGTGTGTTAGGGGTGTCTTACCCCTACAGTATTTTTTTTTCAAAGAGTAAGCCATTTGTATACCAAGTTTGGTTGAAACTGCTTGAGACATTCCAGAGTTATGCTGGATCATACACACACACACACACACACACACAAACACACACACACACACACAAACACACACACACACACAAACACACACACACACACACACAGAGAGACAGAGAGATGGAGAGAGACAGAGAGACAGAGAGACAGAGTATATATAAGTCAAAGACCCCTCTGTATGCAACAATACTCTATCTTTTTAATATGCCTACAATAATTCACTTTTTTGCCTTCCCACTTTGATTTGTTGCATGTCGCTCAAGCAGCTATTAGAAGTATCATTTAGAAATAATTAAAAATGTCATTTAAAATACACACATCAATTTAAATGATTAGAGAAATAACTTTCAGGGAAAAGTCACAGCAAAGCAATGTTTTGGCTGATCCGCTACACTCTCTTCCTTTAGAATAGAGGAGCACAGTTCAATAGGATCAAACAGTTGGACTACAGAGGTCTTTAGCGAGAGGGTAAGAGCAGAGAGGGAGAATTTGCAAAGCTAAATGAGAGAACCAGCCAAAGTTCTTTTCTTGAAATGACATCAATTATAAAGGAAGGAAATTGTGTTGGCAGTGCAAGGTGAATGAGCTTGTCAAAAGAAGACAAAAGCCATGTGCTGAATTAAAAGGAGGACACCTACTTCTTGTTTGGCAATCCCTTCATCTTTTTCAAGACAGCTTGTTGATCCTTCACCCCAGGCCCACCCACCTTCATCACTCCAGCTTTTCATACCTCCTGCTTTGACACAGATCCCTTTCGCTTTCGTTGTTTCAGCCCTTGACTTACCAGTTCTTTATTTCCACACATCTCCTTCCATTTTCTTTGCATGATGACAAGAAGCCTTCAGCTCAACTAGCCAACTTGGGTTACACAATAGGAGTGTTGCATATTTGTGAGAGTAATGTGTTGCGGAAATGAGTGAGAATATTCAGACAAATATTAGAAACAAAACTTCTCAAGCAGCTGGAGGAAAAGGAGGAAGTGATTTAAAACTGGAAATATTCAAGAGAAAACAAAATGGATGACTTCACAGTTCTAGTCATATTTTCTGGAGAAAAACAATTATCTCTCCCTCCTCAAACTAGCATGGTGAACGTAAAAATATTTTGGCCGCTCCAACTCATCATCTCCATTGTAAAATAATTATTGTGATCCTGTTGATTTTCCTGAAAACATGAAAGTCCAGTGATATTTCTGATTATTAAGTAGCTTGGGCCTTGATCTGGGATAGATGTCAGATCACTCCGTAAACAGTGATCTACAGTATTACTATTGCCCTAAAGTGTGATTGGCAAGGATAGGTAGTCTGTTCTAGCTAAACTTCAGTTTGTGTCTTGCTGGTATGATAAATGAGAAAGGATTCTGGGAGTTATAGTTTTAAAGCAGGGGTGTCTGTTTTAAAACAGTGACAACCCCTGTTTTAAAGTATCTGGGTGGCACCAGTTATATATATTGTGTGTGTGTGTGTGTGTGTGTGTGTGTGTGTGTGTGTGTGTGTATGTATGTATGTATGTATGTATGTATGTATGTATGTATGTATGTATGTATGTATGTGTATAGGGGATATAGGGGATATATATATCCCCTATATATAGGGGATATATATATCCCCTATAAGCTCACT
Source organism: Thamnophis sirtalis (assembly GCF_051295495.1). Classification (NCBI taxonomy): domain Eukaryota; kingdom Metazoa; phylum Chordata; class Lepidosauria; order Squamata; family Natricidae; genus Thamnophis; species Thamnophis sirtalis. The sequence continues at coordinate 76,539,495 of NW_028261385.1, read as the reverse complement.
TAGATATGACAATAGATGCGACAAAACAACAAGATAAAACATTGAAACAATAAATATTAATACTTACACTGACTTAAAGATCAGCCAAGGTGACAAGGAAGGGACCAAGAAGCACATGAGGAGGAGATAAAGTCTTATCCTAGTTTATTAGCTACCTCCAGAGTGACTCAACCACAGGCCAACAGGCAGAGCTAGTTCTTCAGGTTTTTATGAAAGGCCAAAAGGATGGATATAGATTTCACTTCAGAAGACACAATGTTCCAAAGAGTGGGGACCATGACAGAAAAGGTTCTTCTTCCAGACTCCAATGGGGTCTGCAGCCTTCCTATCCTTTCCTTATGGGGTTCTTGAACATTTAAAAAATGTACATTAAACTCAGTGGTGAAATATAATTTTTTTCTTGCCACTGGTTCTGTGGGTGTGGCTTGGTGGGGGATATTTCATGTGATTGGGTGGGTATGGCCAACTTCTTTTTTCACTTTTTAAAGCATTTTTTTTCTGCCGGTTTGGGCGAATAGGCAGGAAAAAAAATGCTTTAAAAAGGGAGGGAGGAGCTTCCAAGGATCAAATAGCTCAGCTGTGAGCTGCATGATCCTCAGAAGCTTTTTTTTTTTACTGCCGGTTCTCAGAACCAAGGACAATCGTCTCTACCGGTTCAGTGGAACCGGGAGGATTTCACCCCTGATTAAACTTCTGGGTAAAATAGTTTACAAATGTATATACGGTGAAGTTGTGCTGTGTTCTTGCCATTAAATTCATTCTCATTTTCACAAAATAACTGCATGTCTAACACTAGACTGGAGAATCCAGCTGAAAAGCTAAACAGGCCATATACTTCTTGGCTGAGTTAAGCTGTAGATATTTTCAGTAGACATCTGTATGCTTTGGGGGAAAAATACAAAGCCAAATTCCCCAACCCCCTGTCTTCTGTAGAAAGAATATAACAGTTTGGGGTTAGAATTCTGAGAGAAAAGGAGCAAAATGGGGTGTGAATAGGTGTGAAAGAAAGACAAGCATGGTATGACAAGGGGAAAAAAGCCACTATTCACCTCCAACCTTAGATTTCAATTTGGAATGTCCAGAAAACTCAAAGTCAAGTAAAAGTAAAATTGAATCAGAAAATAACTTCTGATTCAAATGAATTGTTTCTTGGACAGATACATATTTAACTGGTATTTAGCTCTGATTATTCTTTTATGATGTACTGTATAGAGATACAGATAGAGAATATATATATATATATATATATATATATATATATATAGATAGATAGATAGATAGATAGATAGATAGATAGATAGATAGATAGATAGATAGATAGATAGAGATAGATAGACAGACAGACAGACAGACAGACAGACAGACAGACAGACAGACAGACAGACAGACAGACAGACAGACAGGAAGGAAGGATAGAGATGATAGAGATTAGAGACAGAAATTAGAGATGGAATCCTGTTGCTATATCCTGATTGTCAACCTCCCTTTCAAACTTCAGAAGAAACCAGGATGCTCAACACAGCACATCCCAGCTGCTAGGCTAGGAAGCTCTCAAATAGCACCTTCACTGAAAATTACAATGAAATTTATGAAGCAGTTGATTTGCCTTTGTCCAATTCCCTTTTATACCCCCATCAATGTATACCCATTGCTTCTTCTCCCACTAGAGGTTAATGGTCTCTTTATCTTATTGTCATAAAAAAAAATAAAAAAAATATTTTTGTCTAAAAAAATAAGTGGCATTTCCTATTTTTATGTAATCTGTTTCCCGTATGGTATTGACCTCTTTGGTCTGGAGACTTACCATTTTGATATGCTATTTATTTTCTCCTTCCTTCTGTTTTTATGAGGAGCAAAGACAGGATAAGCAAATTAACATGGCAGGCAAGAGCAGCTCTTGCTAGCTAGACCAGTTTTTGACTTCTATTTGTAGATGTTGCTTCAAGTGATAAAATAAAGATGAAATCTCTGCAGAGGCAGTGAATAGGTGGGATCACCAGAGAGCCTGGACTATATACTCATTTCTGACAATGTCAAGTTCTATCTTGAGGCTTAATTACCTCAAAAAGGAATCTTAAGAAAATACAGCAAACATAGAATTCTAGTTAAGTCTTCACACTCATTTTCCTTAACTCAGTGCGGCTATGTATTAATTGTAGTACACATTACTACTTCCGTACCAAAAGTTGCATATTTATATTCAAGAATCATATGATTCCCACAATGTCCACCTTTGTTTCAAGGAGGAAGTGAAATTTTGCCTGTTCAGTTGCATATGAATAGAACAGATTGCCTCTTTATCCAAAGATTGCATACCAGTTGACAGGCATTTAAATAAAAAATGTTTACCTATTCTGACCTCAAAGAACAAGAAGAATCATGCCAGTACAGTACGGATCAGTCCTTTTTAGATGGGCAAAAGGGAATTAGATTTGAGTAGTCAAATGGGTTATTTAGTGCTTATGTAAATGTTTTAGCATTGGAAATTACTAATTTATATGCTATTTTGATCATAGTAATAATTTTCAAGCTGCATGAATTATATACAGTTAGCAGTTGGTTCCCCCCTTCATAGAGGATGGAGCTGAATTATTAGCCATTACAGCAACTAATATGCTGATCTATGGTCCCTGATCATTTGTAGAAAAACAGGCCTAGAAAGATGGGTTAAACGTGTCATCAGCTTGGAGTCATTACATTGACACAAGAGACTCAAGTCTAGTTCCCCTTGAATTCTGTTGTTCCTCATCTAGCAACAATTTAGCTTTAACTATTAACTGACTAGATTCTTGTGTATAGGTAGCAATAATAAACTCTTCTTAGAACTCAATGAATGTTTCTGATTATTTGCATCTCACATCGTGTTGTTAAAAGACTTTGTAACAGAATAACAAGAATTGGAAGGGACCTTGGAGGTCTTCTAATCCACTACCCTTCTCAGGCAGGAAATTCTATACTATTTCAGACAAATGTTGTCCAATCTGTTCTTAAAAGCCTCCAGTGTTGGAGTACCCACAACTTCTGAAGGCAAGCCATTACACTGATTAATTTTTCCAACTGTCAGGAAATTTTTCCTTAGTTCTAGATTGATTCTCTCCTTGTTTTAGTTTCCATCCATTGCTTCTTGTCCTGCCTTCAGGTGCTTTGGAGAAGAGTTGACTCCCCACTCTTCTTTGTGGCATCCTCTCAGATATTGGAAGACTGCTATCATATCCGCCCTAATCCTTCTTTTCATTAAACTAGAAATACCTAGTTCCTGCAACCATTCTTCTCCTGTCCCCCTTTACTCTTCTGCATCCAGAGAAGACATAGAAAATCTAAACTGGTTTATATCCTTCAGTTTCTTCTCATATAATTGATGACAACAGTTAATTCAATGCATCTGAAACTTACCTAGGTCATTCTCTTATGCTGTGGTTGAAAGCTACTTTTGTGAGGCAATTAAGCACAGATGCCCATTATTGAACTTTTTACAAAATTCGCATAACTATAAAGACTAAGGGATGAATATTATCTTGCCATAGGACTTTAACCACCTCAATCCATGGATAAGAGTTGGAACCACAGAGTTTGGAGTGAGTTCTTATCATTTGTAGGCAACCAAGCATTTTCTTGTGGTTTTCCTTATCATGTGTGGCAATAAAGTATGAGAACAAGAAGTAGCTGGTTATGGTTGAACATTAATTTCAGCTTCATTAATTTATCATCACAACCAGAGGCTTTCTTTCATACAATTTCGTCACCTATTTGTGAATTTGGCCAAAACAATCCATCTTCCTGAAAAATGATATTGATATAAATATTTTTGTCTGTAGTTTTCTTAGCTTACACACATTTTAAACAATTTTCTCTTATATGGTAGAATACTAGGAATGCTTGCTTTCATATGCACTTTTATGCATGCACTTTTTTCAATGTATTTTGTGCATATTCTTTTTAAAAAATGAATAGTATTCAAAATGCGTATGTTTTGATTCTTGTGTAAACTTAATCCTTGCAATATGCTTAAATAAAAACTAAGATGCAATAAATCTATCAGGCATCTTGTATAGTATATGAAATCTTGATAACAGGGAGGGGATCATTCAGAACAGATTTTTATTCATCTGGGTAAAACACACATATACGAACTTCATTCTAATTCTGACATTTATATTCCTTTTTTAAAAAAAATGTGTGCGAAGGAAAGGAGCTCATTATGTTGCAAACAACAGTGGGGCAACTGCTAAATAAAAAAACATGCAATAATTTAAGTAAAAGTTTAATGGTAAGAAAAGGAAAAGAGTGAACTGAAAGATTCATTCAATTTGGAGTGAGTCTTCTGATTAAGTCATCATTGGTCACTTCATCAAAGTAGTTTTGTAGAACAGAGATCTTGGAAAATAAGAAAATTTACTCCACTTAATTTTAAGTAAAGAATTTAAAATTCTTTACTTAATCTCATCCTGAGTACAGTGATATTTTGTGAACTGCCTTAACTAGTTTATTGGACATAGTGACTGATAATATATACCTGTGATGGCAAACCTATAGCACGTGTGCTGGAAGTGGCACAGAGCCATCTCTCTGACCACACCAGCCATTTCCCATTGCTCTTCCAAGTTCCAATGTGCACATGCGCGCTGGCCAGTTGGTCTTCATGCACACAGGAACACCGGAAACCAGAAGAGCAGCTCCCTGGCGTGCATGTGTGGCCAGCTGGTCTTCACATGTGCATGTGCACCAGAAACCAGAAGCTCAGCTTCCTGGCACGCACATGCATGCCAGGGAGCTGCTCTTCTGGTTTCCAGTGCTCCCCCGCATGCCCAATCCCATTTAGACACTTGGTGTTGAAAAGTAAACCCAAAACCCAATAGTAAACCCAAAACAGTTGGCTAATTTTCTATATCTCTACTCAATTTCAAACAATCAGTTCTACTATGTTTAAGAAACATCAGGTTCTCCCTCCAAATTATAAATCTGAAGTATTTTTATTGATTGCACAATCAGCCAGATGTTTAGACTGGATCTGGCACTTTTATTTATCTAGTGCAGAGAATCCCAACTGGGGTGCAAGATGATATTCCAGGGGTTGTAAAAATCTGGGTTTAGAAGTCTCACAATTATAGTGTATATGTATAATGATATGCATATAATTATTTATTTTTGTAAGAGGTGTGAGAATATATCAGAAGTGTTCTAGAGGCTCAGGGTATAGAAAAGGTTGGGAACCTCTGATCTAGTGAGTCCTTTCCAAAGACCTGGTATAGGCTGAGGTGACGATTTTGTCAATGCCAATGGTGGTCCAGTAGTGCTCCAGAAGTTATGGGATGATACTCAAGCTGCCTATTGCTATTGGTACTATCTTTGTTTTCTTTTGTCAGAGTTGTTCTACTTCTATTTGCAGGTCTTTGTATTTTGTATTTTGCTCTATTTCTTTCTCTTCTCTTCTACTCCAGCGACTGCAATGACCACTATCCAGACTTTTAACAATCAACAATTGTCAACTCTGGGGTGTTATGTGGCAGATGCCTATCTGTTTAAATTCTAATATCCCAGAGCAATTTAGTTTATTCATTTTCAATTATGCTGTCTATGTTGTGGTCCCACCAGTTCTTGCTTGCTAGCCAAATGGTATTTCTTGCAGATCTTCCAACACACCCTTGTTGCTACTTTATTACACCATTATTTGTAGTCAGTTTATGCAATCTTCTCGAAGCAGCTAATTAATAGTCCACTGCTTCTTCAGTTTCTTTGCAGAGATGGCATTTGCTTTCTGTTGCTGTCTTCTCAATTCTGATTTTATATGCATTTGTTCTTAAGGCTTGGTCTTGTGCAGCCAGAATTAGCCCTTCTGTCTCTTTCTTAACTTTCCTGCTCCTAGTATTGCCAGGTCTTGCTATTTTCAGCTTAGCTTGCTATTTATTTTTTTAAAATATATTGGCTATGAAACACTTCGCCTTGCCATGTCTCTTTTTTTATTCTTATATTGAAAGAAATATCCAGGTCCAGTTCCAATCCAGGAGAAAGGCGCTGGAAATAAAATGGAGCCTGGAGGCTGATTGAAAGAAAGACTTATTCATGAAGCACAACCACCAACCACATGTGATTCTGGGACAGCTGACAAAATGGAGTTGAGAGTGGGTGGGCTTTTATGTCTTCTGGATTCCTGTGGAGTCATGTAGGGGTCATGAATGGCTCCATAGGCAAATCCTAGGTATTTGTCTGAGCTCATTTTGTCAACCTTTTCTTTGTTGCTTATCTGAGTTTCTATCTTGTCCCAGTCTTTCTGAATGGATTACCAAATCTGCATTTCTCAAAGCTGGCCTCCTCAGTTTGTGCATGGGGCAGGGAAAGTGGGGCTAATTTCTGCCTCTCTTAAGATATTTTTCTCATTTCTCATTTAGGGTTGTATCCTATCCTGCCTTTTAATATTTCCCAAAATATTTCATTCTTCTACACTTGATTAAGTTTTTCTTATAGGCCAGAATGGTCTCTCTAGTATTCAGTACTTCTTCACTGTCCTTCAGATAATCTTCTAATGCCATATTTCTTCTTCAACTGTCTGGTGTATTTGCAACATTCCATGCCTGTCTATGATTCTTGATAAGTAGAATTTCATTGATGAAAGGCATGATTCTTTTTTTTAACCTTCCTATCCAGAGCTTTTAGTTCTGTTTGTGTCTTGCTCACTGTTCTAACTTGGTATCTAATGACTGAAATTGGCCAGGTGTTAATTGCCTTGATGATATTTACTCCGCTGAGTTTGGACTTGATGTATTCATGTATAACCTTCTTCTTCCTTTTCTTATTATTTGGCACAAGGCCAAATCATTTTAAAGGACTTCTGTAAAATTTGACATGATTTCTCTCATAAAGTTTTAGCTTCTCACAAATTTTGTTTCATTCTGCTATGAAGCGAAAAAGAAAAGTAAAATATAGTCTTGCACACTTTATCCAAGCTACAATATATGCTCTGCTTTTTCCAAATCTGGAACCAAATATCAATCAGGCTGGATAACTTGAAGCATGACACTGAATGGAATGAACCATTGTGCAGCTTTGAATTACCCTCCTAAAAAGGATTGGATCATTTCGATTTAATAATTACTCTCTTCATAATTTATGAAGGTTTGTTTGATGCAAATAAATAAAAGGGAGCTAGAGAGAAAAAGGCTGGGTTTTTTTTCCAAGGCCAAAAAGATGTATGCATTATGTAAAATTTGAAATATTTGGACATCATTCAAGATCTCAGTCTTAATTTACGTCACTCTCTACAACAGTTCCTTTTTAACCCTAGCTATGGCCTGCAAAGGTTGTTGTTGTTGTTTTTTAAAATCTAGTTAGAAGGAGATCTCACCAATGTTAAGAACTTTTTAAGGAAGGTCTTTCTGAAACCAGATAAATAAATGCCTTTGGCAAGTCAGATGATTAAGGCCAAGCAGAAGAAGAAGAAGAAAGACAATCCCACTGTTTATTGTTTTGTTCATTCAATACTAAGAATGATTGGTGCTGATGGAGCTGTAGTAAACACTTCATGGAAACGGCTCCTTTGCTGATGTTGCTATGAAATTATCAGAATGTTTGTGTCTCTACAGTACTTTTCTACTTGCATTGTGGGTTATATTTCAGTGCTTGCAAATAATATTGCACTATATTCCTCTGAAGAGAGGAATCCCTTATCACAAGTGAAGTGAATGCATGTTGGTAATATCATTTGGACATTTTTGCCATGAAAGAACCAGAGAGCATTTACATTTTCTCTTTTGCTAATCTGGAGAAGGACCACAGTAACCTTGGGAAAGATGAACACATTGATTGATTACAAATGTGTGTCAGTGATCAGAGCTATAAATGTAATCTAGGCATACATGCAAACTCTGGGTGTGCAGATAGCTTCAGTTTGCACTGACCAGGGCATTTATTAGGTGATAGCAAACAGATGCAAACAACAACAAAATCTTAGCTCTTTGCAACCTCTAGGGCAGTGATGGTGAACCTTTTTTGGCTCGCATGCCAAAAGCAGGGGGAGCACAGGGGGGTGTCATGGGTGGGCGTGCCACACCCATAATGCAATGTGTGACCCCAGCGCGCATTCACGCATGATCAGCTTTCCCATTTTTGGCATGCTTTTTTTCGCCCTCCCCAGGCTCTTATAAAACCTCTGTACTCTGGGAAGGGTGAAAAATGGCCTCAAAAGAAGGCTGAAGTCAGCTGGCCAGCGCGTGTATGTGCGATGGCCAGCTGACAGGGCAATTCCAAATAGCTCCATGTGCCACCTGTGGCACGCGTGCCATAGGTTCGCCATTCCGGCTCTAGGGGTTGTCTTAAGGGTGGTCTCCAGAAACAGTAGCAGTTGTGGCCAGAAGAGCCTTTCACAAATATATTTTGTGGCACCTGTTCCTAGAGCCACTGCTCATCATAATCACTCATGCCTTAGTTGCATCTTGCTTAGACTATTGCTTTGTGTGCTACATGAGGCTCCATTTCAGGAGCATTTGGAAGCTTCAGTTGGTCCAGAAAGCAGCATCATCAGACGTGGTATTCAACTTGTTCTCTCCGGTTCGGGTGAATCAGTGGTGGCGGCTGCAGGAGGCTCTGCCCATCCATCCCGACCTAATGTGTGAGCACTACGCATGCACAGAAGGTGGTGAGCATGCACAAATGAGACAAGTGTGAACAAAGCGAACATGCATGTGAGCACGCTCACATTTGCGAACCGGTAGGGAAGATAAGTAAATCCCACCTCTAAGTAGCATGTCCAGATTCTGGGGCATGCAACACTTTAAAGTGCTACATGGCAATGGTTCCAAGTTACTGGTGGGATCTCCTTTATCCAGCTGTTCCTATCTATCCCATCAGATCAACCCATGCCAATCAATCATGGACCCTAAATCTAATGACCCTATGACTCTATTGATTTTCAACTTATATATATGCAAGGCTAGGAAAATAGAACAGATCTGCTTCTTTTAATGTAGCTATTAGCTGTTGACTAACATTAGAATGAGGAGGCCCAGAGAGCTCTTTGCATGCAGCTGGAAAGTGTCCTTCAACATTTGTTATGTGATTGAATGACATTAAGTAGCTATAGCTTTTCAATTCAATTTTAACTCATTTGAAAGTAGTTTTGTCCTTTATACTCACCAGGGAACAAAAATGAACCAGAAAATTCTTCTGCTGCTCTAGTTTTAATGTAGTGGGGGGGGGGGGGTGCCATGTTTATCTTTTATTTAGCAAATTTATTTTCCCAAAATAAAAGATCATTGTTGGCATCTCCAGTATCCATATATAGAGTTTGTCAACTGTTTCTGAAATGATGTTGGTCTTAGCTGTGGGAAGAAATATCCATCTGGTTCAGTTCTAAGCTGGGAGGAAGGCATTGAAAATAAAATGGAGGGTGGAGACTGATTGGAAAGAGGGTCCATTTATTGATGAAGCAAAACCACCAACCAGAAGTGATTTTGAGACAGGTGACAAAATGGAGTTGAGAGGAGGGTTTATACCCTCTTTGGGCTTTATATTTGAGCTTCCTATTCCTGTGCTAGGTGTTGTCAGATTCCTATGGGGTCATGTAGGGATTATGTAGAGGTCATAGTTGGCTCCATATGCAAAAGAGAAAATACAAATGCTAGATGCTTGTCTGAGCTAAGTTTGGTTGGAGTTTGGACTGCTCTGACTGTGATGCAATAAACATTTATGTTCTGAAAGGGAGTTGGGAAATTCCTATTGTGGCTTAATGGCTTTCATCCTGTTTTGGCTCTAATCCTATCACTCTGCCTTCGTTCAGACTTTGCTGCAGGGAATTTCAAAATATCCTGTCTTGAATGGATTTCTGTCTGCAGTATTTGCTTTGCCTATGAATAGAGCTATCTAGTTTTCAATAATCTCTTTATCTCTTAAGTGCTTACATCTGCTATGGGCTATTAAGGAAAATGGGGGTTGCTTTCTGCCTCTAAAACATGTTTCTCCCTATCTCCCTTTGGGGAAATATAGTATTCTACCATTTTAATATTTCCAAAAATATTTCATTCTTCTAGGAGAGAAGTGGGTGCTGACTTTCTACATAACAATAGCAGATGTACATGTGTTGATGTAGAGGAACAGCAGGCAGAGCTGGGTGTGTGGAGTTTGAGTCGTTTATGTTGTCAGAAAAGATCCAAATTCAATCCCTCCTAAATTTTGTTGACCCTTCTCTGGTGCCAATTTATGTGGAACTTTAGTTGTCTAGACTTTTGTGTTTAGGCTTCAGTAAATCTTTGCTGCAACCTAACAGATGGTCCTGATTCTAAGGGTGGCAGTGGTGAGTTTCAGATAATTTAACAGCTGGTTCTCGGCCCTAGTGACCAGCTGGGTAGGCATGGCTCTGTGGTCATGTGACTGGGTGGGCATGGCCATGTCAATGTCACACAGGTCGATGGGCGCTTCGCCTTAGCTGTTACAATGTAAGAAGGGTTAATCAGAAAGGCAGCTTCTGTAAGCAGGGCAATAAAGATTAGGCTAGAAACAACACCAGAATGTTTCCTTCCTGCCTTCCTTACAGGCAGGGATGTGCAGTCAGGGGAGGCAGAGCCTCACCACTGTCATCATGAAAAGAAAAAAATGTAAAAGGAAAAAGGCAAGAGCTGAGGTCAGGCTGAACTAGTTGCTGCCAGAATCACCATAGATGACTCTGCTTAACTGTTTAAAAAAGCCTCTAAAAAGCGCCCTCTACAGGAGGAAGCAGGAGAACGATGTGCCTCATCTAGTCTGACTTTAGGCGTTTTATGATAACTCGAGCAGAGTTAAGCAAGGGTTAAAAGCCTAAAAATTCCTGACATAGGTGAGGCACATCATTCTCCTGCCTCCTCCTGTAGAGGGTGCTTCTTTAGAGGCTTTTTTAAACAGTTAAGCAGAGTCATCCATGGTGACTCTGGCAGCAACTAGCTCAGCCTGACCTCAGCTCTTGCCTTTTTCCTTTTACATTTTTTTTTCTTTTCATGATGGCAGGCAAGAGCAGAGTTGAAATCCTCTCTGAAACAGCTGGAAAAGGTACATGTGGGTCGGAGGGAGGGGGAGGAAATCAAACTTCATCCTCAAGTGTAGATCCCTCCCCAAGTGTAGTTTCACTGCAGGCAGAGCCACGTTGCCTTTTCAAACACACACACACACACACACACAGCTGGATAAAACTATATAAGCCCAGCTTCACTGATTACAAGTTTGAAAAGACAATGTGGCTCCGCCTGCAATCAAAGGTTCGGATCGGCTGCCCTCTGGCTTCTCTGCCTCTTTTCTCACCCAGCCTGCAAGCAGGAGGTGAAAGGGTGGGTGGGCTTTATTGCGTTTCAGGCATTTCACACCCAGACAGCAGGCTGCATTTGCAATGGTGAAGGTGCTTGGGGAAGGCAGCAGGGGAATGTGGGGGGGGGGGTATGGCAGAGGAGCTGCTTTCAAGCCATTGGAAAATATATCCAATCCAACTTCTGTGTTTGTGTTTGTTTGAGAGAGACTGAGTGAGTGAGAGAGAGAGGGAAGGGGGTAGGAGAGATAGTCCAATCCAACTTCTCTGTGTCCATGTATCTGTTTGAGAGAGTGGGGAGGGAGGGAGAGAGGGAGGAAGGAGGGGGAGGGAGAAGAAAAAGAATGAAGGAAACTTTTTTGCAAAGGAGAAAAACAAATGCTGTCACTTTAAATTGGAACTGAGCATACCTGGCTGTGGAATTCTGGGAGTTGAAGTCCACAAGTCTAAAAAAAAATTGAAACCCACCACTGTGTCAGTGCCTCACCAGCCATAATCCTCACCACACGTCACTGCTTACAGGATTAGCTCTGTAAAGTGGAAAAAAACAAAATGAGATTTCTTCCAACAACCAATTCTCCAAACTGTTTAGAAAGTTAACAATCAGTTCTCCCGAATAGGTGCGAACTGGCTGAATCCCACCACTGTATGTGCCTGACTGATTAGGTACTACAGGTGCTAATATCATTCTAACAAGGACTATTCTGAAAACTGGGCGCTTTGATGTTCCACTTATTAATAAAAATAGTCACATAATCCTGTAAAGTATTAAGCAATACATACTATAGCTTCCCATCAGCTATTTCCTATAGCTTTTCAGGTATGTAAACAGCAATCAATTTATCCTTTCCTACTAAAAAGAAGAATAAAAAAGAGTTTTATCAAGATTTTGGAGATTCGCTTTATTTTACTGATAATTGGGCTTTTGGAAAGTTGAGCTTGTACTAGGAAATAGCAATCATAACATAATAGCAACTGGAACACTTACAATACTTTTATTGCAAAATTCAGATATCTACAGTAAAAAAATGTAACTTGTACTTATCAGGCCCTATATTTTATTCTCTGTTTCTTTTTAATTGATTTCCCCCCATTTCATTGTGATCCTTTGATAAACTGTTTAATATGCCTTAGTTGCCGAACTCTACTGCTGCAGTTCAGAGCTTTGTTTTGATTTGATTTTTCTGCTTTTGTCATTCCTTTAAGCTCATATTGTTGATAATGACTTTCTTTCACCTTCATTTAGCTTTTCTTTTTTAAAAAAAATCATACTTCCCAAAATGCACAGAAAAGGACTGAAAGTAGGAAAATCTCTTGCATTTTACAGTCTTGAAATCTTTGTGAAAACCTTCCTTAGATACCAGACTCAAGAAGGCATCTGATTATCAAAGAATTGACATTTCTTTTTGCATTTAAAAAAAGAAGCTGAAGCTGTTTATTGAGTTCTGAGAACGCTGTTGGTTGTTTTCAAATTTACACTGACTTTTTAATTATCACCTGATATATATTCATATTTTATTTCTTAAAAGACAAAGCACAATGAGCTGTTTTTCCTCCATATCGTTTCTCACTGGCATTGAAAGGCAATGAAAATGTAGAAGAAAGAATGCCAAAATGGTAGAGAATTCAGTAATAAAAATAAGACATTCAGTTGTGCTTTGAACACATTCATTTTAACATGTCACACAAGACATCTTTGTGTTACCCACTCCTGAATATTTCTCCTGTTTTTGAAAAGGTAAGCTAGAAAAGGTGCTGATATGAATGCATCTTTTGACCTTATTTGTCACATTTTTCTGTACACCGAATCAGTCATTTGTGGTATTCAGTAATGACTATTGGGGAATACTGAGCTAAGCAAGGGAAAAAAACTGCAAGAAAAGGGCAAAATTGTTCCATAGTTCTGCAATGTAAGATAAGCAAGGGCAAAAGATTTAGCAAACATTCCTTTGAAACCTGAACATTACATTGGGGAAACACTGATCTGGCAATTAGTAGGTAAGTTTGCAGGCTGTGATTTGAACTTAAAGCTCCTTCTTCTTACTACAAATAAAATCAGAAGCTCTCCTTCCTATGAACCAATTAGATTTCTCTTGCATTTTCATGTACATGAAAAACACCAGTTGTTTAAACCAAACAAAAACTAAAAAGAAAATCCACATCGGGGGAAATTACAATATGCTGGGCCCCCACATATCTCTGTAGTATGAGGAGCCAGAATTGCTGCTCATTTGCAAAAGTGTCCTGTTTCCCTGTTTAGAAAGGCAACAATACAGCACTTTTGTGATACTGCATACCTTTCTGGAGAAATGGGAGAAATCAACAAAGGCTTCCGAAATGAGCTCTGTAGAGGGAAATTGTTACTGTCAGAATTTCAGTGAATCTTGGATGCTGATTTGACTAGTATGAAGTCTTTAAATAAAAAGGGGAGATATTTTTGCCTTGAGACTGCAGTGCTCTGAATATGAAGAAGCTGAGTTCAGATTCAAAGAAGATGGAAAATGAAAAACCATAGGCAGTCCTTGATTTACAACCACAACTGAGCCCAATATTTACATTGCTAAGTGAGACAGTTGTTAAGTGAATTTTCATCCACTTTATGACCTTTCTTGCCACAATTGTTAAGCAAATCATTGCAGTTGTTAAATAAGTAACATGGTTTCTGCTTTACCCATTGAGTTTGCTTGTCAGAAGGTTGCAAAGGGTGGTCATGTGATTCTGGGACACCGTAACCAGTGGTAGGATTCAGCCAGTTTATACCTATTTGGGAGAACCAGTTGTTAACTTTCTAAGCAGTTTGAAGAACCGGTTGTTGGAAGAAATCTCATTTTGTTTTTTTTTCACTTTACAGGGCTACTCCTGTAAGGAAGGCAGGAAGGAAACATTCTGGTGTTGTTTCTAGCCTTATCTTTATTGCCCTGTTTACAGAAACTGCCTCTCCAGTTAATCCTTATTACATTGTAACAGCTAAGGAGAAGCACCCATCAACCTGAGTGACGTTGATTTGGCCATACCCACCCAGTCACATGACCACTGAGCCATGCCTACACAGCTGGTCATTAGGACAGAGAACCAGTTGTTAAATTATTTGAATCCCACCACTAACTGCAGGGGTGGGTTTTGACCGGTTCGCACCGGTCCCTGCGATCCGGTTGGTCGCCGAACCCGGAAGTAAGTAACTTCCGGGAACGGCGAAGCCCCCCCCCCCCGCGTCCGCGCGCGCCCGCACACCCGCGCCCGCTCCTTACCCGGTTTTTACGAATTCTGCGCTTCTACGCATGCGCAGAATGCATACAGCGCCTGCGCGATCCTCCAGGAGCAGCTGGAGCATCGCACAGACGCTAGTATGCATGCGTGCACCATGTGCGTGCATGAGGATGCCACGTGCGTGTGTGAGGACGCCGCGTGCGTGCGCGAGGACGCCGCGTGCGTGCGCGAGGACGCCGCCAGCCTCGTTCCAACCGAACCGGTTGGAACCGGGCGAGAAACCCACCCCTGACTAACTGTAACCATAAATGAGAGTCAGTTGACAACTGTCTGAATCCTGAGCACAAAATGTGAGTCATCAGAACTCTTAACCACTGAGCGGAAGACCTGCCTACCAGCAAAGAAGGGAAAGAAAAAGAACTAAAAGACAGGGAAGTTCTCAGTACGTGTGGCTATACTAAGTGGGCCATCAAATTTCAAAAAAGACCCTACATGAGTTGCTACATAACAGACAATACAGAGAACAATAAATAAACCAACATTGGCATTCCATACAGGAATTCCATATATTGTAGGAATATCAGAAAAACTCTGGAGAATCTTCAGCCAACCCAACATAAGTGCACACTTCAAACCCAAGAATACACTAAGGCAGAAGTTTGCCACCCGAAGGATAAAACACCCATACCCAAACTGAGCGATATGGTATATGCAGTACAAAGCAGTGAGCCATGTGCAGATCTGGGCATTGGGGAAACAAAACAACCACTTCATAAATGCCTGGCACAACATAGGAAAACCAACCAATCAGGAGTAGATTCAGCAGTCCATCTGCATTTAAAAGACAAAAGCTACTCTTTCGAAGACAGCAAAGTCCAAATTTTGGACAAAGAGAACCACTGGTTTGAAAGAGGGGTTAAAGATACCATCTATGTCAAAACTCAACAGCCCTCTCAACAAAGGGGGAAGGATACAATATCATCTATCTTCAGTCTAAATATAGTCCATTCAGCAGTTCCAAGAAGGCTCCACACCCATTTGCACTATTCAGATGAACCTGATGAAATATATAAACCTTCAGATGACCGCAATGTCCCTCTAAAATAATGCAAATGACCATCTAGCTGCATGGAATATAAATCCTTCCATTCCCCACCACCCAGTCAGAGCTGAAGAAGCTTCTTGGATGAGAAGCAAAACATCTTCAAAAAAAACCCAATAAGTCCAGTTGCCTCTTGAAGAAGCATCTTTGGGACAACGATGACTGGATACTTGAGAATCTCCATAGACATTTGATGAATAAAGCATCCATATTAACAATCAAAGATACTATACCAATGATAAAGTATTGTGTACCAACTTTATCCAAATGTAATATAATATTCAGGAAACTCCCATTCAAAGTACCATTGTGATATTTTATTGTTACAGCAACAATAAAGAAAATAATTTGTGCTTATATTTTTAGTATACAATTGATTTATGTTAACAGACATACATATTCACCCCCAAAAAATGAAGGGCTGCCACAAAGAAGAGGTGGTCAACTTATTTTCCAAAGCACCAGAAATCACTCTGTATCAGCCTTCTGAATCAGACAAGGGCAAACCATTTCTGAAATCTTGGCAAAATTTGAATTGCAGAAATTCATCCATGCAGTTTCCAGGAGTCAACACTGACTTGATAGCATCCAAATACACAAACATACATACAGACAAACAAACACAGAGAGACAATTCCAGTCTCTTTCAACCAGTGGTGGGATTCAAATTTTTTTACTACCGGTTCTGTGGGTGTGGCTTGGTGGGTGTGGCAGGGGAAATTTACTGCAAAATCCCCATACCCTCCACACTCCACTAACCTGCTTTCCAGCTCCATTCTCCTGTTCAGGGCAACAAAAGAAGATCAGCTGGGAGGCGGGAGCAGGACCAGCCTATTTGCCGGGTCTCCAAACTACTCAAAATGTCCACTACCAGTTCTCCAAAACCTATAAGAACTGGCTAAATACTACCTCAGCTTTCAACACCTCCCTTATCTTAGATAATTGCTAAAATTAATCAGTGCTTTGTTATGTTAACTCTTCCTTTAGACAGCTGTGCTTTATTTTCATTTCTAAATTAGAGACAAGGAGAAAAAGAAGGAAAAATAACTTTTTCTTGAACTGGTTGGAAAGCCAGCACATTGGGCATGCTTTCTCAGGGTGTTACTCCTGGTCTCTAACCTAGATACAAACTACAACCCATTTTTAATCAAATCAATTTACCATACCATGGTGTATACATGCAAAAGGAGAATCTGTCATCTTCAAGAAAATAATTTTGTATCTTGGAACAGAATACGGCTCTAGAGAAATCAAAGCATTTCTGTCTCATCATGAATTACACTAATTATTCTTGCTGTCCTCATGCAAAGTAAAGCATATTATAGTCAGCTGTATGTTGCAAAACAAAATTATACCAGTTTTTAAAAATAAGTTAATGGGTGTCTATCAGTGCTGGTATTCAGCCAGTTCAGACCGTTTTGGATAAACTAGTAGTGGTGACCTGCTGGTGGGCCTGTCTACCAACCCTGGCTCTATGCTTTTCTATTTAGCCATGTTTTCTAAGACACGCACATGAGCAGAAGGCGCATTTACTCACAAAGTGAGTGAGCATGCGCTCACATTTTGGTGTGCGGCAAACTTATGTGAAACACACTTCTGGTTCTAAATTCAAATGGAAATTTTATAATAGGAAAGCAGAACATCAAACCGTAGTTTGGAAATGTGGATTTCCAAAACATTCTCTTTCAAAATTGTGATATTTTATTTTAATTAAAACAATTCTTACCCTCAGCTCTTACCAGTTCAACCTGAAACATAGATGTGTAGGACTAAAATAATAAAAAAATACCAAAAGAAATCAAAAGCAATGTAAATAATAAAGTCACACAAGACAGATAACATTTCACTAGCATCATTAATTCCAGCTGGGTTCAAGCTGACTAATTCAAACTAATGTGACTATAGCACTTTTCTAACGATATAATTAGAAATGCATTTGATTGCACTAGTGACCTATGCAGCATCCTGCTTAGGAATGGAGTAAAATCTAGATAGAAGCCACCCTCCAATTATAGATACCCACCAAGGCAAAAATTTGGTAGGGCCTATCTGGCAAAGGATAGAATGATAGGCATTATTTTGAAAAGAGGTTTGGTTGGTTGGAGCCGTTCTGAGAACCATGTACACAAACGTAATTCTGTTTCTACATTTTTCTTGTAACATCATCGAGGATTATTCTATTCTATTTCTGTAGAAATCTGTGCAGATTTATTAATATTAACAATGTAGGGTTTTTGAGAACTTTCAAAGGACTTCAAGATCTTCTTTCTACTGTGGGGAAACATTCAAAAGTTTATTGAATTTGTCTTACTATGCTAGAGAATGGAACACAGTGCCTTGGGTGTCTTTCAAAAATGCCTCCTTAAATTAAAAATAAAAATTGAAAAATATTTTTGTCTTCATCCTGCCTACATTTTCTTTTGTTAATCCTAGGACAAATCAGGAACAGATGAAAATTAATTGTTTTTACTTGTTTAGAATGAAGTCCCACTCTTACCAAGCAATACTTACATTTGGCTTGTGTGAGAAGTCTCATTGTTCTGTGTAGTAAAAATATAATACAGTGGTATTGAAATATTTACAATATAACCAAGACAATGCTTTGAATGAAATGGTGACATCAACAGCTGGAGGCTAGCCAACTTCCTTCTTATTTTGTGTTGTACATATTGTCTTGTCTTGCTTTTCATATAAAGGGATGACAAGCAACGACTTTTCTTACTCTTGCCCCTTCCTAAACCTGCTAAAATGCCTAAAAATCACAACTTCTAGTTGCCTCTATTATTTAATGTTTTGCTACCACTTTGAAAAAAAAGAAAATAAACCAGTTTTAGTTTTATGGATAAATACACATAAGCCACACAAAAATAATACAATGAACATATTATTTATACATTGCAATTATACACAAGTATATCACTGTAAATATTTTGGATACTGTGTCATTTAGGTAACTATGAAGCTCTGCATTAAACCTGCCTTTACATACAAAGGTGCATTTTGACTGGAGAAATGGTATTTGTTCAATAGCCAGATCTGCATCTTTTCTTTAAATAGGAGACTCTAGGCCAGATGTGTTAAATACAAGGCCCACAGGCTGAATCTGGCCTGCAATGTGGTCAGATTCCCCCCCCCCCCCCCCGGCTGTCCTGCAAAATGTAAGGGGCTGGTCCTTACTTTGGCCTGATCTACTCAATGTGAAGAGGAAACATTGGGCCAGCCTTCAGCTCGGTCTACCCAATGCAAAGAGGAAATAACATAAGGATGGTCATCGATCTGTTTTCATAACAGGTCCATTTTGAACACTGCCCCAGTTTGCTGTCGGCATGGAAATTGACTAAACACTTTCTGCTGCATATCTATCGCCTCCATGGCATGCCATGGAGGATCATTTTGAATCAGGGAGTACAATTCACAGCCAAGTTCTGGCAGGTGTTCGTCTGGATTATAGGGTCTTCTCAGGGTTTAAGCTTGGTATTCCACCCAAGTACTACAGGGAGAACAGAGAGAACCAATGCCATAGAGGAAGATGCTATGTCATCAACTAGCAAACCAATTGGGTAGAACTCCTGTCGTTTGTGGAGGTGGCATAAAACAACGCTGTCAATAGCCGTATTGGGTTTACCCCCTTCAGAGTGGTGCATGGAATAGGCTTTGTTCCCATACTTGAATACCTTTGAGAAGCCCCTACCCCTATCATTGATTGATTGATTGATTGATTGCTTTTATTTATAGGCCGCCCTTTTCCCTGAGGGGACTCAGGGCGGCTTACAACCTATAGGGAGGGGATACATGTAATGACATATACAGACAATACACAATTAAAAATAGAAGCAACATTCATTCATCATTCGGGTGGGGACGGATCCCAATCTTTAACCCCAGGCCTGAAGGAATGGATAGACATCTTGCAGGGGGTGTAGAAGTCATGAAAATGGCCTTGCAGAAAGCCGCAGAGACCCAGAAGGTAAAGGCTGACAGAAAATGGGTTCCACAGAAGCCATTCTAGGTGAGGGAGAGGGTGCATCTGTCAGCCAAGTACTTAAAACTAAGGGTCACCTGTTGGAAATTAGGTACAAAGTTCCTGGGCCTGTTCCCCATTGTGGGGGTAATTAATCCTGTAATAGTGGAGCTGCTGCTATCCAAATTGTTGGATAAAGTAAACCCCATATTCCACAGCAGTCTGATGAAATCTGTAGAGGAGGTCTCCACTCTGCCACAACCGTCACCATTACCTGGCCCTATGGAGGTGGTGGGGGAGACCCATTACAAGATCGACTGGGTATTGGATTCCCAATTACATCAGGATTAGCTGCAATACAAAGTCTGATGGAAGGGATGGGTGGTGAATCGAGATGTACAGAAGGCTCAACTGATTAACAATTTTCATCTCCACAAACTGGGGCTGGATTTGGGAGGTCGGATGTAATGGTCTGTTGCCATATGTACTCATTGCTTTTGCTTACTGTCTTCCAGGTATGGCCCTGGTAGAAGGGAGCCGCCTGTCGAACCCTGAAACCCCAGGGTTTGCCATACTGGGGATGCTCCTGCACTGGTGATGGGGATTGTAGGCCCAAAGGCTTCAGCGGCATGCCAAAGAATACTGCAGATCAGGTGTTCGGCAGAGAGTGGCCCATGGATCAGCTGTGCAACAGGGATGCAGGGAGGCATAAGACAAGCTGCATGCCGGGCTTAGAAGCACCAGTTATAGGCCAATGATCAGCTGTTCATCACCACAGCAATGAAGCAATGATCAGCTATTTGTGGCTGTGGATCGACCGGGCAGCATCCAATTGGCCATTCTGATACACAGCTGACAATGGGGCAAGGACTGGGCTGTCAGAAGGGCATGGCTCGCCTAAACAAAGTGTGCTGGGATGCTCCCAGCACTGGGATGCTCCAGCACTGAGTTTACATCTGTTTGCTTTTTGGAACTTCTTGGGTGCCAAATTCTGGCTCATTAAATCCAGTAAGCCTCACAATGCATGGTGTCTTAATTACTGGTTTAGACCCAGAGCTCAAACCTCTTCAGACAACCACAGTCCTGATGCAGCCCTCAATGAAATTGAGTTTGACACCTCCTCTAAACAATAAAATTGGGACAATGGTTTTGAATGAGAAATGGTAGAGAATAGAATGAGTTGCATTTTGGAAGAAACTAACCCTGTTTTCTTTTTCTTTTTTTCTTTCTTTTTTGGTGAACATCTGTGTCCTTTTTTCAAGGAAATAACAGTGTAAGGTTTGGCCACTACAACTGCAGCACAAGCCTATGATTTATAAAATTCTTTGTTTAAGCATAGAAGAGAATGTAACCAAGCAGGTAGGAACAAGTTTAAAAAGATTTCATATTTCCATGGTATTATTTGACAACAATATTCAGAAGCTTCTCTTTTAGTGCCAAAAAGGAGGAAAACTTGTGCTTATTTGAACGAGGTAAGCATTACACAGATATCCTCTAATTTCTATTTAAACTTATGAATAACAGAAATAGTATTGCATTGTGTGATTTTTAAATATATACCTTATTCTATCATCCAGGGAACTGAAACTTTTGCATTTCTAATGAAATAACACATGAAAATAGGAGTTGAAAATAATCTTCTGAAGCCTATCAGAAGCAAATTTCTGTTTTGGAACATTAAAAGTGCTTAGAAGTAGCATCAAAAAACAGAGCAGGGAAAATAGATGATTTTATTTAGTTGCAGCAAACACTGCCCTGATATTTTGCTTTACATTTTTTGATAAGCAATCTGATTTAAAAAACAAATAAATTTACTACATTATTCTCCGTCCACAAACATAATATTCTAATCAACATATACATGATACAGTATGAATGTCATAAGTTTTATTACATTTTTAGAAACAGTAAAATCATTTTAGGAACCATATGCCTAGTATTGGACTTCTGGGTGAGTAAAATGGCAAACTAAATGTCTCCAAAAGAGTGGAGAAGATGATGCAGCAATTACTTATGGACCAACAGCAAGCTGCTTTCAACAGAACTTCTCTGGACAAGGACAAGAGAAAGATTTCCCATTTGTGCTCCAAATGGCTACTCCTCACAAGGAGACAATAGGACAGCAATTGAAATGTGGGAACCAAGAGTTAAGAAAACCATGGTGGAACTTTTAAGAACACTGGGTTTGTCTACTTTCTAATCACTGTTTAATTTATGATAATTTTTTCAGTTAAAAAATATTTTCCAAACAACAAATTTGAAAAACTACCTGGTGAGTAAAATTTCATCTTAAAGAATGCAAAACAAATGCACCCAAAACTTATACTAAATAAAAATGAAATAAAAATGGATTATAGAACCAGACAAATTTAGAATACTGAAACTTTTGCTAAGACTTTTGAAAAATTGAGTAAACCAAACAATATTTTGGTGAGAACACAACTTGTTAGTCTATTTGTGTTACAAAGAGATCCCACCTCTATGCCATCTAAGCATTGGTTCTTTTATCTCCCTGTTGTTAATTTTAAAATTTTAATTTCAGTGTCTATTGTCTTATCTATCTATCTATCTATCTATCTATCTATCTATCTATCTATCTATCTATCTATCTATCTATCTATCTATCATCTCTTTATCTATATTACTTAATTGGGTAATGAAACTCACCAATGAAACAACCAAAAACCCAATAATTCAACCACTGTGGCACAAATATTATTTTCTGCTCTTGAGAAAATGTTGAACTGACATTTTAACCAAATAATATTAGGTGCATCTCTAATTTGTATGAGTCACTGCAGAGGGTCTGTCCTTTTTCTTTTTTAATGCAAAATAGTTTCCTTCCAAAGGGAGTTATCAAGATCCTCAAATCACAAGAAAGTCAGACCTTCCCCATCAGAGTCCTTGGATTTAAATCCTTTGAAAGGCAGCCTCAATTCAACAAGGAAATCCCAGAAATATGTTACTTAAGTATTATGTAGAACTAATGAGAAAAAAATGAATTCAGCTCAGAATAATTCTTTGCATCATGATCTGTCCTTCCCTTAACTCAGACTATTGAACGGCAAAGGAAGAAAGAAGAAGAAATTCCACACCATACATTTTTCATTCATCCAAAAAGTAATAAACAGTCCTGAGCCATCCTGAGCCAGATTTTTCATATTATTCTTTTATACTCTGAAATGACCATTGCCGAGTTGTTGCTTTCTTCATGTTAACAGCCAGAAAGAAATTAAAAAAGATAAATCATATAGTCCATCCTATCATTTTTGTCAAAATTAGATCTATCACCTACGGCATGTGATGTTCAGCTATTAATATGGAAGTTTCTTTCTGATTGGTGCTTATATTGTAGTGTAGTATTTATTTCCCCTTGGATTCCACATAATTAGTAAGATAATACTAGGAGTAGAATAAGTAAAAGAGAAGAGTGAGAATCAAAATAGATCCCAGGATACAAGAGTTTTTATGGACATCTTCTGAATCTCCTAGGTCTCTTTTTCCCCTCTCTATTTCTGCTAATTCTTTATCATATAATTCTTTAACTGATATGCCAACCAAATACGAAACCTCCTCACTTGAAAAAGAACGATAGAAGTTGGTTGACACTTGTTTTGATTAATAGCTGCCAGTATTTAGAATGCCGGTTCTAATAGCATTGCCCAGAGGTAATCAGAGGAAGGAGAATCTATGCTATCTTATTTTAGTCAAGATGTCAATGTGGGAATCCACAGTGATTACTGCCCTTTGACTCATATAAAGGGAAGACAGTGCCACTGATCTATGAGAAAAATCAGATTCCTTTATTAAGACCAACCATATTGCCAGGGAAATATATATAGGCTTTAGTGTTTTCACTTAGCCAGAAAAAGAAGTAAGAATAAGGGAGAGAAAAAGAAAGAATAAGTTGAAAAGTCCCCCCCCCCCAAAAAATGACTAGATTTGTTCTAAATTCTGCACTTTATATTAGGCTATAAAAGGTCCAAGATTGCAGACTGAATAAATTATCCACTTAAAATTATGGCTTAATTTTGTTGAGATGAAAGCAACAACAAATAGAATCTCTGTTTCTTAAAATACACAAGTCGTTGATAATCCATAATCTCTTCATACAAACCTGAAATATTTAATTTATATAGCAAAATCTGGGTGATTCCCAATCAACAATTATAACAATATCAATAATAAAACAATATATTAAATCTATTAAAACCATAAATAATAAAAAGCTGGCATCAAAGTTTAAATTCCATCATACATTCCATTATTAAATCCTTTCACCCACCTCACCCTATTTGATCACTTGGGACAAAAGCTATGTTTTCAGTGCTTTTTGGAAGGTTAGGAAGAAAGAGGCTTGCTGAACTTCAGAGGGAAGGATCTGCCATAGAGAAGGGGCTACTGTGGAAAATAGCTTCTAACTTACATAACACCTCCCACCCAGCTCTTTACAACACTTTCTGAGCTGTTTATTTGCATATTATTCCCAACAATCTGGATCCTCATTTTAACTACCTCAAAAGAATAGACGTCAACTTGAGCCCCATCAGGATTGAACTCCAGGATGTGGGCAGAGTTTGCCTGCAATACTGCATTTTAACCACTGCACCATCAGGGTATTGCCATTGTTATTTCCTTGCTTTTCTCACAAGTCACATTTGAGTAAGCCAGTATAAAAAGAATGGATAGAAAAGACAATATTGAAACACTGGGGGAAGAGAAAGGTACTTTTGCATTTAAAATGCAGGCCTGATTTATATGTCTTATTAGTCAGATCACACAAAAGCTTCCTGTGAGTGAATGGCACTGCGTGAAAGAATGACACTGGCATTGAAACAATGTTGTTGTCTTTTCAATATCAGTAAGATAGCAATATAGGCATCCCTTTTAGGAATGGCTGCATAGAACCTCTCCAGCAGGTTGATATGCAAGATTCCTGTAGGGGATTAATCTCTTTTGCAGGCTATTTACGTTGGTGTCTTAGAACCCATCAAAACTCCCCTTTAACTAACCATAGCAAGATGGTAGAAATTCTCAGTCATCCAGGTCATGGTTGTCCCAAAAGTGATTTTTCTTTGAAAATCTCCATAGACTTTTAGCTGTACAATTTGGGGATGAACACCCTTTGAATGGTGTGGGAATAGGAATAGATTTCTAGAGGAAAAATTTCAGACTACAGGAACCAATAGGACTACTCAGGTGACCCTGAGAACACAGATAAACCTCAAAGTGCTTCAATGACCCTCTACAAGGATGCAAATAACCAGCTGTCTGCAAGGAATATAAATCCTTCCATTCCTCACTGTTGTGGCCTAGCAAGATCAGGCTGAGCTGCTGATGGACTCGGATAGCGAAAAATCATATGAGTCTGCCAGGGAAGATATGGAGAACATTGGGCAGGGTTCAGACTCAGAGCAGGACCAGAGAGGCTGGTTGGCCACCAGGAAGCGCCTGAGGCATGGAGCAGTGGGGAGGACCCTGATAAAAGATTAAGAAGGGCGGAGAAATGGAAGCAGCAACTCTGGAGGCGGATTCAGAGATGATAATTAAGCCAGGTGGTTGTGGCTTGGCCCCTCCCAAGAGAGTATATAAGTGGAGAAGTTGGGAGGGGACATTTGCAGGACATAACCGTTTGAAACAGTATTGGAAAACTCTGTCTTGTATCCGTGCCTGTTGGATTTTGAGTTGCTGCCAACTATCCTTGTATGTGAGTCTTGTCTGGGCCTTTAGCCAAAGGAGTCGATAACTCCATGATTAAAGAGTGACAAACAGCCAAGCCCGTGTCTGGGTGATTCACAGGGGAGGGGGAGGTCAGAACACCTCACTATCCTGTCAGAGCTTAAAAAACTTCTTGGATGATGAGCGAAACATCTTCAAAGAAAAAACAACAAAGTCCAGTTGCCTCCTGAAAAAGCACCTTTGGGATAACCATAACAAGGTATGCAAGAGGTGTTGCCTCTTACCATACTCTGACTAACTCAGAAGCATTAGAAAAGTCCCAATTGGGTTCCATGAATTGAATAACTTTAACTGTACAGTCTGACCATTCATTGTCACAGGATGATTCAAAAGAAGGTTTCTGTAATTTAAGCATACTGTCAGGGTTCCAAGTAACACCCCAAACAAAAGAAGACTCTGAGGCTTGAGTTTCCTCCAAGTTCCATTTTATTAGAGATGTCATATTGTTACATCTGGGAAAAACCGAATCTTAAAGCTTCCAGGTTTTTTCCACCCTAACGAAAGTTCAAGGCCCTGCCCAGAACCCACATATCCATCACATGGCCCAATCAGGCACCATCCCAACTGGAGATGCCTCCCAGTCATGCCAATCCAAGTACGGGGCAATAGGTCCTTGACTCTCTGAGAAAGGAATGTTGTTTTGACTATATTTACCCCACCATATAATCCCCTCTCCCAGTTTCCCATAGCAATAAATGTGGCAGGCCTGAAGGGCAAATGCAAAAGATAGCTTCCAGGCCTGACTATATACTGCTAAAAATATATTTTTCTACCCAGACAGAAGTCTGAAAGGATTGCAGAGCTAAGTCAGCATCCCAAAAAAGTTCCTAAATTGCAGCTTTAAATGTTGGTTTGCCATCTTTAGCTCCAGAATATGATTGCAGTTTTGATCAGAATATCTTGTTCCAAAGATGCGCGGAAATGATTATAACTTCTTTTGAATTCTTTAAGTGATGAAATCTGTCTTTGACTTCCCCAAAGGAAGTTATTTTCCAGTTTGTGACTTTTTCCTTCACATGCAGCCAGCTTGGCCAAACAGTACTTGGAAAAGAAAAAGTACTGTGACGATATCTCCAAGAAGTCTGAGGATTCTGCAGAGGTTATACTAGTTCGAAGGCAAGTTTTAAAAACACAGGAAAAAAATTGCACTCACTTCCTCAGCCTTCCTTCAAAAAATAATGGGCATTGCAAGGCCACAGCTACTTTAATGAATCTGCTGCTTGCTGAAAAGAGCAGCCCTTTGGGAAGTGTCCCTGAATCAGCAATCTTCTTCACATGAAGGACCTGTCAAAGACCATATTACAAAGGTTAAATGAACCAGCAGGGGACTGCAACAACAACATTTTATTTCATTTAATTGCTTTTTGAATATAATTAAAATAAAATCGCATTGTTTAAATACAGTGAATATGGTTGTCCCCATATATTAAATATTTCTTCTACCTGTTATATTAAAATTTTCATTTGGCTGCAATTTTTTGATTGAAACCAAAACTTTTTTTTGTTGCCTGGGATTCTGGAGCTGCATAGTTGTGATCTATCACAGTATCTTAACTGCTCCAATTTTACATATTACTCAGATGTAAATCCAAGTAATATTGATAGCACATATTCCCAGGTAAATGCATGGAAGTGGCTGTCTCATATATTTCTAATATTGTTAGCAATAATTGAGTTACATACATGTATACTAAAAATAAATGTTTTTATAATTAAATGATGGAACTTGAATATTATATATTTGGATTTGGATTTTGGATTTTATTAACATTTATAGGCCGCCCTTTTCCCTGAGGGGACTCAGGGCGGTTTACATAAAATAGGGAGGGGGGGTACAAAACAATAAACATAAAACAATACATAAGAATAAAATAGTACACAACATTCATTCATCATCCGGGTGGGGACCCGGATATTACAGTTATATTGTGTATCACATCCATTTCAGCAATGGGTTCTCTGCCCGGTTGGCTTGTGGGCGACACCTAGTCGGCCTCCTGCATCATGGCAGGGGAAGGGGGCGTTTTTGCCTTCGCCAGGCTCTGGAGGCTGTCATCGAGGCTCTGGGAGAGTGAAAAGTGGTTTTCCCCAGGTTCCGGAGGCTGGAAACGGGCTCATTTTTGGAATTTCCAGGAGGCTTACTTTCCCCCCTTCCTGAGCATCCGTGTGGGTCCTGCACTTACCTCACATCCAAAAAGGGCTGCATGGAGACTCCTGGGAAGGGAGGGGATGGGTGGGCAGGGTGAATGGGACCAGCGAGGGGTGGGATTTGACCATATGTTACGCTACGGGTTCTCTTGAACCCAAATGAACCCAAAGCATCCCACCCCTGATCACATCCCCAGAACCCAAATACATTTTATATATATATATATATATATATTCAAACAATACTGAAAAGTAATGATATTCATCCCATCTTTATAATGCATTCTTTTAATAATTTCCTCTGTTTAAATAAATATTGGAGGATCAAACTGGGTTGGTTACTGAGACCAGAGGTTTTGTCCTCTAAGCTTTTGAACTCATGCTGGAGCCCATCTTCAGGAAACTTTTCTCTTGGAAGCTCAGAAGACAAAACCTTTGGTCCTGGTGACCCACCCAGATTAGATCCTGCAATATTATCCTGGGAGACGTATATTTATCTTCATTTGTAAATAAATATCCTTTAATTATTCACTACCACCCCATGAAGGAAAGGAAGAGGATAGGATAGGGCAAGAGTGGGAAGGGCAGAGCAGGGCAGGAAATCTCCAAATATAAAAAGAAAACCCGTTTCATTGATGAACATAATTTGTCTTACTTTATAGACACCCTGACATCATTCATTTCTTAATCATCTCATTCATGTTCATCTATAGAACCATAAAAGCTCCTCCTCCTCCTTCTTCTCTGCATTTGAAATAGTACATAATCAAATACTAAGGCAGTACAAGCGTTGCCAACCTCCCACCACCAAGCTTCAGCATCTGTTCAGTTCCATTACTTATAAAAAGTCTCTAGATTGAGTAATTAATGCTGCAACTACAGTCTCAAAATATCTCAAAACAATCTCCAGTCATTATAAAGTGATTAAAAGTAAAAGAAACTTGAGTAAGCAATAGGAAGGAGATGGTATCCTAACTTAAAAAAAAAAGTGGGGGAGGAAGAATGCAAAATGAAAGTTTTCCCAGTCCTATTTAATGTCTCTCTCTCTCTCTCCCACTCTGAAAGTTGGTATGATATGACCAGCCAGCCTTCGATTTATTCATGTTTTGTTATTTTGGGTTTTATTGTTTTAACATTTTATTAAAATAAGAGCTCTGTCATGTGCTCATTGGTGTCACAACATATGTTTGGCAAATTGCACGCTCATACTATGCATATAGGATAATAAGTACTTCTCATTCCCTAATACTTCTACCAAAAATGGATGTTTGCCTGGGGACAATTTTTAGAACTTAAAATCCATAAAAATTCTTTGCTGAATATTCCTTTCCTGTAGTCACTTTATTGTATAGATTTCTTAATCAACTGTTGGTGAAAAATTAGAGCTAGTGGACAAAGCTGTTAACAGTGCCAATGTGGAAGTAATAATAGCAGCAGTTCTGTGTCCTGGAGTTTTAAACACGATGTATAGTGGTTTAAAGAGAGGTTGTCAAATCTATCACTTTGAAAAAAAAATAAAACAGCACTCTTGAGAACATGAACATTGTTTTAAGAATGTTTATTCAGTGAAAAGCAAGCTTTGAACTGACTGTAAACTTTGATTAAGAACCTGAATAGACAAATCTATGGAGAATTGATTTGACAATGGCCATGAGGCACATAATATGTATTCAGCTGAGAGTCTATGTCCAATTATCAGAGGGTCTCTATTTTTTTTTCAACTTAGCCCTGGCTAGGTTGAAAAATCCTATCCCAAACTCCTGCCCAATCCTCTGGTAAAATTATCTATCTACTTCCTGTTCCATAGTAGGGAATGAAAGGGGGCAGGAGGGAATGTTAGAAAAAGGAGAAGTCAGAGAATTCCCCTTTTGCTCTGCCTCTATCCATTTAAGACATTGATTGTTCTTTGGTTCTTGTACATTGGCCTCTGACCTCTATGATAACAATGATGCTTTACTGCTTTTGAATTCCTACATACAGCACAGAGATACACACACAAACATCACACACATCTTACTCCACCATCATCCCAATAATCCTGCTCGCTATAGCTTCTATAGCTCGAATTGTGTGGCTGTTGATTGTGTGGCTGTTTTAAATTCTTCTGCAGTTTGCTTGTTTGTTTTTCCTCTTGTCTGTATTCCCTCCCCTTGGTCTGTTAGCCGCCCTGAGTCCCTCCGGGAATAGGGCGGCATATAAGTGCAATCAAATCAAATCAAATCAATCTAGTTGACAGAAAAAGTGGAACAAAGTCACCAATCTAGTGGTGGGGTTCAGTAATTTTTACTACTAGTTCTATAGGCATGGCTTGGTGGACATGGCAGGGGAAGGATAGTGTAATATCTCCATTCCCTCCCCACTCCAGGGGAAGATTACTGCAAAATCCCCATTTCCTCCCCATCAGATGGGACTCAGGAGGCAGAGAATAGATGGGGGTGGGACCAGTCAGAGGTGATATTTACCGGTTCTCTGAACTACTCAAAATTTCCGCTACCGGTTCTCCAGAACTGGTCAGAACCTACTGAATACCACCTCTGCACCAATCCATTCCACCAAGCAACAGGCTGATCAATTGGACAATGAGGAGTAATCTAGCTCTCTGAGTAGAAAGAATTGCCCACGTCTTTGCAAGAGAGCTGATCTAACAGCAGGCAAAGTTAGAACACTTACTGCAGAACTGCAGGTACCAGATTAGGCCACAACCCTAAAGAAAGCACTATAAAATGTGATGATCTGACTTAAATAAGGCTAGTTACAATAATTGAGCAAGGAAATGTTTTCCGTTTGCCAAAAAACATAGGATAGTAATAATAAGAAGAATTGGAACAAAATAGAGAAATTTAAATTACCAAACATGGTATTTGGTAATTTAAATTATCTTAGACAGTCCAAGAAAAATTATTTAGAGCACCAGAAAAGAAGATACATCACATTACAAAGTCACCTTTGTTGAAGAGACACAGCTATGTTGAAGACCTAGACGCAGCTATGATGAAGAGACACAGCTAACTCCAAACCAGATACTTTCTCTTCAAGCTCTGCAACAGACTTGCTGATGAACCTCAATGAAGCCCCAAACTTTCAATCTCATCATCCAGGCCCCATCTGCCATTCCTTTATGAGCAAAGGTGAAGTCCTGGTTCGATAGCAATGTGAGCATGCATGCTTGATTCGCTTGAACACGTCACCTCCGTGCATGCACAGGACCTTCCACACATGAGTAGGGCATCAAAATGATGTCCGGACAAGTGGGCGGAACCTGCTACCGAGCACATCTGGCAAGCAAGTAAGTTAGTAAGTGAACAGTGAGGTAAGTGAACAGCGACTGGGAGAAATCCGCTGTGCCACGCGATTTAAATTAGCTTGAAAGCATGAAATCCTGCTTTCTAGCTAATATAAATCATGCGGCACAGCTGATCACTGGAAATACCGGTTCACCCGCACCACTAGCGGTTTTTTTTTTACTACCGGTATGGACAAACAGCTGGCATCTTTGCTACCTGTTCAGGCGAACCGGTCGGAACTGATAGCATTTCACTCCTACTTGTGAGGCTATTTATAAGGGAATGAGCATGCTCAAACAACTATAGTTATGGAAATAATGTGCTTTTTCAAGAGACACTATTCTGTTGTCCTCAGTCTAAATTCCTTCCCCACTCAAAAGGATTCTACAACCACTTAATATGTTCATTC
This sequence comes from Thamnophis sirtalis, assembly GCF_051295495.1. Taxonomy (NCBI): domain Eukaryota; kingdom Metazoa; phylum Chordata; class Lepidosauria; order Squamata; family Natricidae; genus Thamnophis; species Thamnophis sirtalis. The sequence continues at coordinate 76,508,385 of NW_028261385.1, read as the reverse complement.
CACTTTGAACAGCATGAAGTTTTGCATTTTCAGACTCTTTTCTCCCAAGTATTTTTATCTATTGCCACAAATGTGTGGTTCTGTAACAGTCCTAGAGACACTATTTTTGCCCAGCTATTATTTTGTCATTCCAATAATGATTTCACTGTTTGTACACAGAACTATTATTTCTATCAGTCTGTATTTGCGTGATATGGGAAAATACTAAGGATAAAGATTGCTCGAAATAAAAAGTCTATATATACCAACGATAAAAAAATTGAGAAATATATGAAGTGTCACAGTACTTGCCTTAAAACCCCAGGAAGCAGGATGTTGATTTTCTTTTGAGCAAAGTCAGTGCTTAGACTGCCAAGCAAGTCCATTTTCCTTTTATATTCTCCCAATATTATTTTAATATAATAATTTGCACTGTGTGCAGTTATTACACCTTGCCGACCCATGTTTTTTAAAGTTTAATCATTAGTTTATGGCTCTGAAATTCTGAATCGTACAGACTAGGAAAAAAATGTGATACTTTTAAAAGTGTAAAGATTTTTTTTTGAAGAATCAACAAGCTTAAAAGCAGAATAACACCGAAAAACATTAGCTCAGAGAATGAACAAACGATGATGGAAACATATTACCATACGTTTTAAAAAATCCATGTAAGTAAATACACTTAATTTGAAACTAAACTGTGGTTACTGTGACAAACATTGGTGTCTCGCAGCCTTGCATATGAAATGTCTCTTTTTAAAAAACCTGTTTGACATTGAGAATCAGTGTTTACATTTTAATTTCTGGTATGTCAATCTATATAGCTATGTTACCCCTTTACAAACTATATCATAACAATGAAAGTGGTGCCTGACAAAACTAATAAATTAAAAAGATATATACACCTGGGTATAATTAAATTAAATGTGGGGAGACTTTTATAGATTAATGGCTGCAATCAAAGCATGTGCTTTAATCACCTCAACTGTCATGGTAATTTATGGGTATTGCTCTTTAACCATGTCTTTATATACCTTTAACTTTTAAGGGACGCAGGTGAAGAGAACAGTGTTAACTGTGCTGGTGGCAAAATCTTACAAAAATACAATACAATAGCAGAGTTGGAAGGGACCTTGGAGGTCTTCTAGTCCAACCCCCTGCCTAGGCAGGAAACCCTATACCATTTCAAACAGATGGCTATCCAACATCTTCTTAAAGACTTCCAGTGTTGGTGCATTCACAACTTCTGGAAGCAAGCTGTTCCACTGATTAATTGTTCTATCTGTCAGGAAATTTCTCCTCAATTCTAAGTTGCTTCTCTCCTTGATTAGTTTTCATCCACTGCTTCTTATTCTACAACTGTTTCTGCAACTGTTCTTCATATGTTTTAGTCTCCAATCCCCTAATCATCTTTGTTGCTCTTCTCTGCACTCTTTCTAGAGTGTCCACATCGTTTCTACATCGTGGTGACCAAAACTGAATGCAGTATTCCAAGTGTCCCCTTACCAAGGCATTATAAAGTGGTATTAACACTTTAGTGATTTAGTGATTTTATTAATATTTATAGGCCGCCCTTTTCCCTGAGGGGACTCAGGGCGGCTTACATAAAATAGGGAAGGGAGGGTACAAGACAATAAACGCATAACAATACATAAGAGTAAAATAGTACACAACATTCATTCATCATTTGGGTGGGGACAGATCATAATCTTTATCCCCAGGCCTGACGGGCTAGCCAGGTCTTAAGGGCTGTGCGGAAGGTCTGGACGGTGGTGAGGGTACGAATCTCCACGGGGAGATCGTTCCAAAGGGTCGGAGCTACTACTGAAGAGGCTCTCCTCCGTGTGGTTGCCAGTCGACACTGACTGGCAGATGGAACTCGGAGGAGGCCTAATCTATGCGATCTAATTGGCCGCAGGGAGGTAATTGGCAGGAGGCGGTCTCTCAAGTACGCAGATCCACTACCATGAAGGGCTTTATGAGTGACAAGTAGCACCTTGAAGCGCACCCGGAGATCAACAGGTAGCCAGCGCAGCTCGCGGAGGATAGGTGTTATGTGGGCGAACCGAGGTGCACCCACAATCACTCACGTGGCCGCATTCTGGATTAGCTGAAGTAGTTTGTAGTTTGTAGTTTTATTGACATTTATAGGCCGCCCTTTTCCCTGAGGGGACTCAGGGCGGCTTACAATCAATGGGAAGGGAGTGCAAGACAAAACACAAGAAAGAAAACAAAATGTGAATAAAAAAAATAAACCGATAAAACACAACATTCATTCAGCATTTGGTTGGGGCGAGGTTCGGATCTTATCCCCAGGCCTGACGGGATAGCCAGATCTTGAGGGCTGTGCAGAAGGTCTTGACGGTGGTGAGGGTATGAATCTCCACGGGGAGATCGTTCCAAAGCGTCGGAGCTGCAACTGAGAAGGCTCTCCTCTGCGTAGTCGCCAGTCGGCACTGACTGGCGGATGGAATTCGGAGGAGGCCTACTCTATGCGATCTGATGGGATGGAGGGAGGCAATTGGCAGAAGGCGGTCTCTCAGATAATCAGATCCACTACCATGGAGGGCTTTGTGAATGGTAAGTAGCACCTTGAAGCGCACCCGGAGATCAACAGGTAGCCAGCGCAGCTCACGGAGGATCGGTGTTATGTGGGCGAACCGTGGTGTGCCCACGATCACTCGCGCGGCCGCATTCTGGACTAGCTGAAGTCGCCGGATGCTCTTCAAGGGCAGCCCCATGTAGAGCAAGTCGCCGGATGCTCTTCAAGGGCAGCCCCATGTAGAGCACATTGCAGTATTCCAGCCTAGAGGTCACAAGGGCCCGAGTGACTGTTGTGAGGGCCTCCCGGTTCAGGTAGGGTCGCAACTGGCGTACCAGGCGAACCTGGGCAAATGCCCCCCTGGTCACAGCCGTCAGAGGGTGGTCGAAAGTCAGCTGTGGATCCAGGAGGACTCCCAAGTTGCGAACCCTCTCTGAGGGGTATAAAATTTGACCCCCCAGCCTGAGCGATGGAACACTGATCAAATTATTGGGAGGGAAACACAACAGCCACTCGGTCTTCTCCGGGTTGAGTACAAGTTTGTTAGCCCTCATCCAGTCCCTGACGGCCTCAAGACCCCGGTTCATCACGTCCACTGCTTCATTGAGTTGGCACGGGGCGGACAGATACAACTGAGTATCGTCCGCGTATTGATGGTATCTTATCCCGTGCTTCCGAATGATCTCACCCAGCGGTTTCATGTAGATGTTAAATAGTAGGGGGGATAAGACCGAACCCTGCGGCACCCCATATGTTAGGGGCCTAGGGGTCGATCTCTGCCCCCCCACTAACACCAACTGTGACCTGTCCGAGAGGTAGGAGGAGAACCACTGCAAAACAGTGCCTCCCACCCCCACCTCCCACAGTCGTCGCAGAAGGATACCATGGTCGATGGTATCGAAAGCCGCCGAGAGGTCAAGGAGCACCAGGATGGAGGCATGGCCTCCATCTCTGGCTCTCCAGAGATCATCGGTCAATGCGACCAAAGCGGTTTCTGTGCTGTAACCAGGTCTGAAGCCCGACTGGAAGGGGTCGAGATAACTGGCTTCCTCCAAGGACCGTTGAAGCTGGAAGGCCACCACCTTCTCGACAACCTTCCCCACAAAGGGGAGGTTGGAGACTGGACGGTAATTGTTTTTTTTTTTTTTTTTTTTTAATGTATATTTTATTATGTTTTCATTCTATACAATCACATATTCACTGTGCTTGATCAGGGCATATAACATTGAATAATAAACACGGCCCTCATTTATATAGAAAATGCCCTCTACAATACAAACCCAGTATACCACCTTGGCCTGCCATACACCCTCTTTCAACCCCCTCCAACTTTCATTCTTCCTTCTCACACACCCCTCTACGCCTACTTCCCCTCCCCTTCTTTCTAACCCTATCACTCCCTCTCCATTCCCTCCCTCCCTTCTCCTCCTCCTCTCTCTCACCCTCTCCACCCTCCTTCTTCTTTCACTCGACTCTTTCCTTCGGTATCTATTACCTTCCAGTATATTCGGTTTGTACTATTTTCGCACTAACATTGAAAAGCCACAGTATACAAATACAATCATGGAATTTAACACATATTGTATTTCCCCCCTCCCCCCTCCCCCTAAATCCCCACCTCCCTTCCCTCCCCCCGACTTCCCAAAGACCATACGTGGTATAATTTTTGAACAATCACAGTCTAAAATATCTCTACATTGAACTCAGCTTCTTACTGTTACCCAAATTTTAAACAATTTAAGTTATTACCGATACTAAGCATAAGCTATCTGGAGTTTTTTAGTCCCATATTTACTTTTTATGTAATCAATCCACTTTTTCCAGTCTCTTTTGTATCTCTCGTTTGAATGTTCTTTGAGATATGCTGAGATTTTGGCCATTTCGGCTAAGTTCATAACTTTCAAAGTCCATTCTTGAATTGTGGGTAAATCTTTCTTCTTCCAATACTGCGCCACCAAGAGTCTTGCTGCCGTTATTAAATACAGGATCAAATTAGTCTCTGCTACTGTAAAATCAATGCATATACCCAGTAAAAACAGCTGGGGGGTAAATTTTATCCTTCTTTTAAAGATGTTTTGCAGGATCCACCATATTTTTATCCAAAATGCCTTAACATTACGACATGTCCACCATATATGAAAATATGTAGCATCACAAGAACCACATCTCCAACATTTAGGTTGAACATTTGGATACATAGAGGCAAGCTTTTTAGGATCTAGGTGCCATCTATAAAACATCTTATAAAAATTTTCTCTCAAGTTTTGTGCTTGTGTAAATTTCACATTCCTTACCCAGATTCTTTCCCATGTTTCAAGCATTATTGGTTCCTCGACATTCTGAGCCCATTTTATCATACAATCCTTAATCAGTTCCGTTTCAGAATCCATCTGTACTAATACATTATATATCCTCTTTATATGCATTGAGCTTTGATCTTTTATTTGTTTAAACAAATTATCCTCAACTTTTACAAAGCCAGTTTTTTGATCTGTTTTCCACCTAGCTTGTAGTTGACCATACTGAAACCACGTTTGAACTACCTTCTCTTCTTTAAGTACCTCTAAAGATTTTAGTTCCATCACCCCTCTTTCTGAGATAAGAAGTTGTCTATAGGTGGTTCTATCGTGTTTTTGTTCTACATTCATATTTTCAATTGCATGTCTAGGAATTGCCCACATGGGCACTTTATCATTTAGTTTATGTTGATATTTTTTCCAAACCCGCAATAAAGCATTTCTTAAGATGTGATTTTTAAATTTCTTATCCGTTTTTTTGTTAAATAACAGGTAAGCATGCCAACCATATAACAAATCATATCCCTCGATATTCAAAATTCTGTCATTAGTTAGATGAATCCAATCACTAATTGCAGATAATGCTACTGCGTCATAGTATAATTTTAAGTTAGGTAATTTCAATCCTCCTCTTTCACGTGCATCTTGCATTATTTTCATCTTTACCCTCGGCTTCTTTCCTGCCCACACAAATTTGTTGATACCCTTCTGCCATTCTAAAAGATTCGCATCTCTTTTAAGTATTGGTAACATTTGAAAAAGAAATAAAAATTTTGGTAAAATGTTCATTTTTACTGCCGCTATTCTACCCAGCAAGGACAAATGCAGTTTTTCCCACCTTTTCAACTCCAACTGTGTACTATGCCAAAGTGATTCATAATTATACTTGTATAATTTCCCATTTGAGATTGAGATATTAACTCCAAGATATTTAACTTTTTTAACTACCTCACATCTTAGCGTCGCCCCCAGTTCTTCCTTCTGTTTGATAGTCATATTTATAGCTATTATTTTGGTTTTTCCTAGATTTATTTTAAATCCCGAGACTTGACCATATTGATTGATCGTATTCAATAATACCCTACTAGATTCCTGCGGTTGTTCCAATATTATAACCAGATCATCCGCAAATGCACGAATTTTATATTCTTGCTGTCTAATTTTGATCCCTTTTAGACCGCCCAGGCCCCGTATCTTATTCAACAGTATTTCCAAAGTTATAATAAACAATAATGGGGACAGAGGACAGCCCTGTCTTGTACCTTTTTCAATTTGAAAGGAGTCTGTCAGACTTCCATTGACAATGATCTGGGCTGTTTGCTGCTGATATATTGCACCCATTGACCGTAAAAAGCCATCTCCTATCTGCATTTTTTGCAATGTCTTCAGCAGGAATTGCCAATTAACTCGATCAAAGGATATAGCAATAGCAATAGCAGTAGACTTATATACCGCTTCATAGGCCTTTCAGGCCTCTCTAAGCGGTTTACAGAGAGTCAGCATATTGCCCCCAACAATCTGGGTCCTCATTTTACCCACCTCGGAAGGATGGAAGGCTGAGTCAACCCTGAGCCGGTGAGATTTGAACCGCTGACCTGCTGATCTAGCAGTAGCCTGCAGTGCTGCATTTAACCACTGCGCCACCTTGGCTCTTTCTCCGCATCCAAAAATATGAATGCGGCCGGGATTTGATTGTTCTTTCCCAGGTATTCTAAAGCGTTGATAATTAATCTAACGTTATCCTTCATCTGTCTGCCCTGTATAAAACCAGTTTGATCGGTATGTATCAGTTGCTGAGTTACCCCCATTAGCCTATTTGCTAATATTTTAGTAAAAATTTTATAATCTACATTAAGTAATGAAATAGGTCTGTAATTTTTTGGTTGGGTGAGGTCTTGATCTTCTTTGGGTATCAACGATATGAACGCAGTCTTCCACGAGGGAGGCACTTTCCCTCCCGATTGAATTTTATTGAATAGTTCTCTGAGGGGTTCTACCATTTCTAACTGTAGATATTTATAATAAACAGCTGTTAAACCATCTGTGCCTGGTGCTTTCCCTAACTTTAATTGTTTAATTGCCTGCAAAATTTCCCCAGAGGTTATAGGTTGGTTCAGCTTATGCCTATGTTCTTCTCTGAGTAGGGGGATTTTCTCTTTATCTAGGTATTTGTCTATATCTCCGTCCTTAATTTTATCCCCTTTATACAACTCTGTAAAAAATTCCCGAAATACCTTTTGAATCTCTTCCTGTTGAAACACTTCCTTCCCTCTGTGACACAATTTGGTTACATTTCGAGCTTTCCTTTTTTTTCTAATCTGATAAGCCAACCACCTACCGGGTTTATTTGCATTGCAGAAAGTATTATGTTTAGCATATAATAAACTAGTAGCTACCTGGTCAGAGATCAGCATATCAAACTGAGATTTTAATATAGCAATTGTTTCCCTAATCTTTGTATCTCCTGGATTCAATGTTAATTCTAACTCTTTCCCTTTAATTTCCTCTTCCAATTCTTTTCGTTTTTGCCCTTGTTTGTATCTATGTATTTTATTTATATTCATTAATACTCCTCTCATATACGCTTTGCTTGCATCCCATACATATTCCAAAGATGTACCCTTGTTCATATTGAAGACAAAATATTCCGATAGCAATTTTTTACAATCATTAACATACTTTTCATATCTAAATAAGTTTTCATTCAACCTCCAGGACCTTCTTGCCTGGGCTACCCTTCCCAATTCCATCCAGACTGGATTATGGTCTGAAAGAACTCTCGCCATAATCTTTGTCTTCTTCACCCTACAAAGTAAATCATTTGTAATTAGTATAAAATCAATCCTTGAAAGAGATTGATGTCTATTGGAAAAAAAGGTAAAGTCATATTCTTCTGCGTGCCTCTCGCGCCAAGCGTCTCGCAATTCAAAGTCGTCCAGCATGTCAAAAAAGGGTTTGGGTAACTTAGCTCGAAATTTGGTGTTCGGGCGAGCTGTCTTCTTATCTCTTTTGGTGTCGATCACGCCATTCCAGTCACCCATTAATATACAAGACTCAAAATCCCACTGTACTAATTTAGCATGGAGATTTCTATAAAATCCATCTTGTTGTTGATTAGGAGCATAAATTCCCAGAAGTAACGTCTTTTTCCCTTCTAAGATTAAATCTAATGCAATATATCTTCCAAAGGGATCTGCTTCAATTAGCTCAGCTTTAATGTCTTTTCTTAAATATACTACTATGCCATTTTTCTTTTCCATGGCTGAGGTCGCAAAATGTTGGCCCAGTTTGGGGTTAAACAAATATTTTTGATCGGTTGATTTGATATGAGTTTCTTGCAAGCAAATTATGTCATTCTTAAACTGTTTAAGATAATGAAATATTTTCTTTCTTTTCTGTGGAGAGTTCAATCCGTTAACATTCCATGTCAAAATCTTAGTTGTCATTTTTGGTTGCCTGAAGCTTTTTTAGAGCCTCCCGCAAGGCCTGTCTCACCTTTGGTTTGGCTCCTCCCACAGCTTCTGAGCTTGTTGCAGTAGCTCCTTGGTCAGTGGCCAATGATTGTTGAGATTGTTGCATAGTAGCTTGTTTATCCGTTTGTCTGGTGGTCTTGCGGTTGGATCTTTTTTCCTTGACTCCTTGCCCTTCCGGAAGAGGGAGATGATACATTTTATCTGATGGTTGTGTGGTTTGCTGTTTATCTTGTTCGTCTCGTGGTTTTTCACCATATCCCGAAGGTTCAGGATATCCCATCTTCAGAATCTTATGATAGAAATCACGAGCTTTCCATACAGAGCTGAGACGATATCTTTGTTTGTCCATTGTAACTATAATACCGAATGGGGCATCCCATCTGTACTGTATCTGGCGCCTTCTGAGCTCTTCCACCAGAAAAGCATAATCTCTTCTGGCTCTTAGCATCTGAGGCGGTATTTCTTTCAGAACAATCAGGTCCTGTCCACCAATTTGAAGCTTAGTATTGTAGGACTCTTGTAGTATCATATTTCTAGATTCTCTTGTAACAAAGTATATTACCACGTCTCGGGGAAGTTGCCTTTGTTTTGCCGCCCATGAGTTAACACGAAAAATCCTGTCAATCTGCCAATCAAAATTGGATCCCGGTTTTCCCACCAGACGGTCAAAAGCTTCAGAAAACATTTGCTTTAAGTTCTTCTGCTTTTCTTCACGCAGCCCCCTCACTCTTAATGCAAGCTCCATCTGCTTGTACTGTATCATAATAATTTGTTTTTCAGCATTATCAATTTTTTGTTCCACCACTTCAGTTTTGGATATCAGGTTAGTTTTAGCTTCATTGAGAGTTTCTAAATTATCTTCCATTCCAGAAATATATTCTGTTATCACATTTACAATTCCCATCATATTATCATTCATTTTAGTGACCCTGGTATCGAATTTGTCATATAGAACTTCCATCTCATTCCTTATTTCATCTTTGAAATCTTTAATCATTTCTAGATTCTGTTCTCTGAATTCTTTAAACATTTCAAAGTTCTGTTCTCTGGATTCTTTGAACATTTCCAGAAAAAATTCTTTTGTTAGTACATCTCCACTAGGGGGCATAGATGGTGGGGGCTGCAACTTTGTGCCAGGTATGGGAGACGTTTTCGGAGGTAATTTAACAGAGGTTGATTTGGATGCCATTATATTTTGGTTTTAATTATTTATTCTAAATTACTAATCCACTGTGCTATGTGGAGAAAAAGAAATTCCTCCCCCCCCTTTTTTCCCTTTTTTTTTTTTTTTTTCTTCCAAGGGGTTTTACGGAGGATTTCAAAAGAGAAAGTCCGTTTCGAATGTTTGGAATGTGTCTGAGTCAACAGAGAGTCTTGAAAGCTTTAAGGGAGTAGCTCTAATTAAATTATAAGAGATTATTTCTTTACCTCTGTAGCAGGAAGCCGGAGATAACAGATGCAGAAGCTGTAAACGCCATTTTGAAGACAATTAAGCAAAAGAGGTTTTTATAACATTGAAGCTGGTATTTCAGATAGAGAAAAGATTTTAAAGTTCACAAGTTGGTCTTTGCTCGTATTGACTTTTAATAGTCTCTTTTCTAAAGATTGTCCTGAGGGGGAGGGGATCCTGTCTCGTGCTGTGAATAACAGCTGCGAAGTTCAGGTCGGAGTTGAATGACTCAGCTTTGGGTTGATTCTCCCCCTCCGTCCACAGCTCACAAAGAAACAAACTGTGAACTTCAAAGAAGATTCTTACCAGCTGAGATTCCTCACTGCTTTTTTCTTGTCTGAAAAAAAGAGTTATCTTCTTGATATTGAGTAGATAACGATCCTGAATTCTGGGGGCAGCTCTGTTAAGCTGCCGACCGGCGACAGGCAATAGCAATAGCAATAGCAATAGCAATAGCAGTAGACTTATATACCGCTTCATAGGCCTTTCAGGTCTCTCTAAGCGGTTTACAGAGAGTCAGCATATTGCCCCCAACAATCTGGGTCCTCCCCGGAAGCCTGGACGGTAATTGTTGAGGACAGCTGGATCCAAGGATGGCTTCTTCAGGAGGGGTCTCACCACCGCCGCTTTAAGTGCAGCGGGGAAGTGCCCCTCCCGAAGAGAGGCGGTAACAACCGCCTGGATCCAGCCTTGTGTCACCTCACTGCTGTTGGCAACCAGCCATGAGGGACACGGGTCCAGTACACAGGTGGAGGCACTCACAGCTCTCATGGCCTTGTCCACATCCCCGGGGGCAACATCCTGAAACTCAACCCAGAGGTGGTCTACCAGTTCGTCCTCTTGTGGCTCGGCTGGAACTGCAGGGATGGAGTCCAAATCTGACCGAAACCGAGCAATTTTGTCCGCTAAGAATTGGGCATAATCCTCAGCTCTACCCTGCAAGGGTTCCCCCGTATCCCTCCTATTTAGGAGGGAGCAGGTTATCCTAAACAGGGTGGCTGGGCGGTACTCAGCGGACGCAACCAAGGTGGCAATATGAGATCTTTTTGCTGCCCTAAGTGCCCTGATGTACTCCTTGGTGCTGGTTGTTAGGAGTGCTCGGTTCGATTCGGATTTATCGGACCTCCATAGGTGCTCTAGGCGTCTCCTCCGGCGCTTCTTCTCCCGGAGCTCCTCGGTGAACCAAGGAGGCCTCCGGGATCCGCCGCCTCGGAGGGGCCGTAGTGGCGCAATCCGGTCAAGGGTCTCCGATGCTGCCGAGTACCAGGCAGCAACCAGAGTCTCCACCGGACTGTGGGCGAGAGTATCAGGAATAACCCCAAGCTCCGTCTGGAACCTCAGAGGCGCCATAAGTCACCTGGGGCGGAACCACTTGGTCGGTTCCTCCTCCCTACAGTGGGGGTTTGGCCTCCGAAAGTTGAGCCTCAGTAGGCAGTGGTCTGACCACAACAGGGGTATGATCTCATTACCCCTCAGACCAAGATCACAAGTCCACTGCTCCGAGAGAAATACAAGGTCGAGCATGTGACCCGCTGAATGGGTTGGGCCTCGAATTACCTGGGTCAAGCCCATGGCTGTCATGGAAGCCATGAACTCCTGCGCCCCATCAGAGTGTTCACCGAGCGAAGGCAAATTGAAGTCCCCCAAAACCATAAGCTTGGGGAACTCAATTGCTAGCTCGGCTACCGACTCGAGGAGCGAGGGGAGGGCTGCTGCAACGCTGTTGAGAGGCAGGTACGTTAACAGCAAACCCACCTGACCCTTGAGGTCCAACTTTACCAGCAGGGACTCACACCCGACAAGCTCCGGAGCAGGGATCCTACGAGGTGCTAGGGACTCCCGGATAACGATAGCCACACACCCACCCCTTCCCTGGGCTCTCGGCTGGTGCAGCACCTGAAATCCTTCTGGGCACATCTCTACGAGGGGGACTCCTCCCTCCGGGCCCAGCCAGGTTTCAGTAATACATGCCAGGTCTGCCCTCTCGTCTAAAATTAAGTCCCGGACGAGGGGAGCCTTGTGAACTACAGACCTGGCATTTAGCGACAACAGCCTGAGACCAGGGTCCTGATTACTCGCGCCATCTAGCCTCGGAGTGGGACTCATAGGGCCGGAAGGAGGGATCTCTGTAACGTAGCGAACCCTCCTTTCCCGGTAATGGCCAGCCCTAAAGTCCCCGCCATATCTGCCCCACGTGAACACTGTTTATGCAGCCTAGAACTGTGTTGGCTTTTTTGGCAGCTGCTGCACACTGCTGGCTCATATTTAAATGGTTGTCCACTAGGACTCCAAGATCCCTTTCACAGTTACTACTGTTGAGCAAGGTACCACCTATACTGTACCTGTGCATTTCGTTTTTGTTGCCTAAATGTAGAACATTACTCTTTTCACCATTGAATTTCATTTTATTAGATAGTGTCCAATGTTCAAGTTTGTCAAGATCCTTCTGTATCTTTAGCCTATCTTCTGGAGTGTTGGCTATTCTTGCCAGCTTGGTGTCATCTGCAAATTTGATGAGTTCCCCATTTATTCCCTCATCCAAATCATTGATGAAGATGTTGAAAAGTACTGGGCCCAAAACAGAGCCTTGGGGTACTGCATACTTCCCTCCATGAAGATGCAGTTCCATTGAGAACTACATGTTGAGTGTGGTTGGTCAGCCAGTTACGAATCCATCTGGTGGTGATGCTGTCTAACCCACATTCTTCTACTTTATCTAATAGTAGGTTATGATCTACCTTATCAAATGCCTTACTGAAGTCCAAGTAAACTATATTGACGACATTCCTTTGGTCCACTAATTTTGTCACTTTGTCAAAGAATGCAGTGAGATTAGTTTGGCATGATCTGTTTTTGACAAACCCAAGTTGGCTTTTGGCTATTACTTTGTTTACTACTAGATGTTTGCTAATTCGGTGCTTGATTATGTTTTCCAGAATCTTTCCTGGTATTGAGGCCAGTCTGATAGGTCTGTAGTTTCCTGGATCTGTTTTTTTTTTCCTTTTTTGAAGATGGGAACCACATCAGCTCTTTTCCAGTCCTCTGGTAGTTCTCTGGTGCTCCAGGATCTCTGAAAGATATAGTTCAGTGGTTGTGAGATCTCATCTGCCAGTTCCTTCAGAACCCTGGGGTGTAATCCGTCCGGTCCTGGTGATTTGAACTCGTCGAGGGTAGACAGGTGCTCACTTACCATTTTCTTCCCTATTTCAACTTGTGTTCCTAATCTGATTTTTGTAGTGCTTTTTTGAAAGGATGGACAGTTTTATCCCTTTGTGTAAAGACAGATGCAAAACATGAGTTAAACAGTTCTACTTTCTCCCTGTTGCTTGTCACCTTCTTGCCACTTTCTCCCAGCAATGGACCAATTGTTTCCTTAACCTTTTTCTTGTTTTTAACATGTTGGAAGAAGCTTTTTTGTTATTTTTTACTTTTGTGCAAGCCTTTCTTCATTGTGAGCCTTAGCTTTCCTCACTTCATCTTTACGCACTCGGGCTATCTGCTGATATTCTACCTTAGTTATGTCCCCCCCTCCTTTTCACTTTTTATACTTATCTTTTTTATCTTTCAATTTGTCAGAGAGTTCTTTATGCAGCCATGCTGGTTTCTTTTGGGAGCTGTTATTTTTCTTCTTCATTGGTATTGTGCTAGACTGGGCTTTTGTAATCTAATTTTTCAAAATTTCCCAAGCTTCTTGAGTTGTTTTCCTTTTGAGGATTCTCATTCATGGAATTTTCCCCAAGCTCTCTCTAAGTTTATTGAAATTAGCTCTCTTAAAGTCTAAGACTCTAGTTTCACTTTGTTCTACTACTTGTGTTTGCATAATGTTGAATTGCAATATTGCATGGTCACTTGCCCCCAGGGTTCCTGTGGCTTCAACACCTTCTATCATTTCCTCTCTGTTAGTGAGAATTAAGTCCAATATGGCTGATCCCCTTGTTCCCTTCTCTACTTTTTGGGAAACAAATTTGTCTGCTAGGTTTGTTAGGAACCTGTTGGATCTTCCACTTGGTGCAGAGTTTGTTTTCCAGTTAATGTCGGGGTAGTTAAAATCCCCCATTACTATTGTGGTGTGCTTCCTACATACTTTAGTTAGCTGACTAGCAAAAAGTTCATCTACTTCTTCTGCTTGGTTGGGTGGCCTGTAGTATAGACCTATGGCAATGTCATTTCCCCCCCAACCTTTAATATTGATCCAAATGCATTCAAGATAGTTCTCATCATTGTTGTGCTCTATTTCTGTAGAGAGGTAATTATTTCTTATATATAGTGCAACTCCACCTCCTCTTTTATTTGGTCTATTTCATTTAAATAATTTAAATCTTTCTAGTTGTATGTTCCATTTGTCGGTTTTATCCCACCAAATTTCTGTAATGGCAATAATATTGTATCTGCCCTCTTTTACTTGAATTTCTAATTTGCCCTGTTTATTCCTCATCCTCTGTGCATTGGTGTATAGACATTTGAGTCCATTTTGATTGACCCTGTGTTTACTGTCTTCATACCCTGTGTTATGCCTGACTGCCCCTATTTTCTTGTCACTTGTATGATTCATGCACATGATGTGGCACTCACTAATTTGTGCCTTCTGACTAATATCACCTTGTTCTCCTTGAGCAATGCTTCATTAGTATGCAAATATTCTTCTGAGCTCTTTCTACCTTAAGATATGTAAGGTTCAGCTACATAGACTAAGGGTATGCAAATCAGTCAGGATCAAAATCAGATCTGAGATTCTGATGTGGCAAGACTCTTCAGATTGGAAGTTGGCGTGATTCCATTTGAATCAATGTGAAATGTAAGACTTGATTTCAAAAAATTCTTAACCATGAAGGATGTTGCAATATTTGCTGCTGCCCACTGATTGGCAGAACAGACTGAAAATGCCAGGGATTACAACTCCTTCAGTGGACTTTAACCAGGGGTGGGCTTCAAAGTTTTTAGCAAGGGATTCCCTGCCTAGTTGCTGGGTGGGTGTGGCCTAGTCAGCCTCATGCACCAAAGTGGGGGAGGTAGCATTTGCGTTTCCTGGAGTTTGGAGGCTTTTATCGAGCCTCCGGGAGGGTGAAAATGGCCTCCCCAGCCTCTGGAGACCCTCTGGAGGCTGGAAGTGGGTCCGTTTCAGGCCTTACCAAACTTTAATAGGCCCATTTTTCACCCTACCCAAGTTTCCGTGTGTGCCCTGCACTTAACTGCATCCAAAATGGGCTGCATGGGAACTTCTGGGAGGGGAGAGGCAGGTGGTGGGGCCAGTCAGGAGTGGGATTTGGGGGTTCTCTGAATTGCACAGAATTTTAGCTAGAGGTTCTCCCGAATCCCTGCAAACCGCTAGTAGCCATCCCTGACTTTACCCTATAATGTTTAGCAAGATTGTTTTATAGGTTTTTCCATGCTGAGGATTTTTTTCAAAAAAAATATTCTTTAAAGCCTGAGGTGGTATAACTGGTTAGCATGCCAAAGGGTCATTCCTTAACAATTTGCACCATCAACTAAGAATGAACATATTCCACCTACCATAAAATTGAGGAAGAGCTATCAATCTGCCAACCCATCCTCTTTTTTGCAATAGTTTTATTAGAGCTTACAAATACAAAGCTAAGAGGCTAGCACAAACTAAGAAAAACATAAAAAGAAAAGAAAAAGAGAAGTTAGGCTGTTGGTTTGAGCTCTGAGCTTGGTAATTTGGTTTCAAACGTTTCATCACCATTTGTGGAGACGTCATCAGTGTGGTTTGTCAATTCAAATTGTCAATTGACAATTCAGAGCATACTGATGATGTCTCCTCAAATGGTGATGAAATGTTTGCAAGCAAATTGCCAAGCTTGGAACTCAAACCAACGGCCTAACTCTCAACCCAAGCTACTGATATTCAAACACATTTCGAAAGAGAAGTGCAAAGAGAAAAAATGAGAATAAGAAATAAGAAAGATATATAAAACATGGTTTATCCATTCCATCTGGTTGCTTGCAATGCTGAGGCCATGAGGAAGACAGGATGGTGGAGCTGCCCCACATGTCCCACAGCAGCTTACCTCAGGGCCCCCACATCCAAGCCATCCATGCCCTGACACCAGCCTTATAGCAGCAGCCAAGTGTAGCAAGACCCACATGGCTGCCAATGATTTCTTCTGCTTGTTCATGGTCACAATGGAGCAGGAGGTCGAGCGGTGTGCTGGTGCTATGGCCGTGAACCAAGGCAGGTGTTGGGCTGTGGATGTCTTGGCTGTGGGGGCCCTGAGGTAAGCTGATGCGGGGTGCATGGAGCAGCCCCACCGCCCACTTCACCTCATGGACACAGCAGTGGTGCATTGCTTGGCCTCCTGCTCCATTGTGGCCGTGAGCAAGCAGAAGTGGCCACACTGGATGAGGCTGCTAGAGCCACCACCATGAGGCAAGGCAGGTGTCACGGCATGGGTGGCCTGCCTATGGGGGCCCTGAGGTAAGCCAGTGGGGGGGAGCTCCACCACACCCTGCAGTGGCACTGGCATGCAGCTTGGTCTCCTGCCCCACCATGAGTAAACAGAAATGGGCTTCCCATACACGGGACAAAAAATAACACAGCTCCTGAAAATAAGCCCTAGTGCTTATTTTGCCCCCCCCCCAAAAAATAAGATCTGGTCTTATTTTTGGGAAAACACGGTTTGATAAATGATAGACTTGCTGCATGATATTACTTGATGGCATTGATCATTTTTAAGCTGCATTCACTGGTTGACTGTAGGGTTTTTACAATGAATCATCTGGATGGTCCTTAGAACTGAGGTTACACGTGTAAGTACAAACTGCAGCAATCTGCAGCAAATCTTTGCTTGTCAGTAATTCTTTGCTGTTGCAGTGTGTTTCCCAGGCATGAAGGGCACAGGATGATACAAAGTATAAACCTGTAACATTCACTCATTTGATAACACTTGATTCATTCAGTGTGTGAGAACATGCACATTCTCACGAACACCAATGATGTAATGACTAACCAATTATTGTGCCTTGGAGACTTGTTAACCAATAATGATATAACACGTAAAGTAGGTGAGAACTAAGAAGCTGCAAATGCTATAAGAATGATGTTTCATGATTAACAATTTTGCTGTTGATGCTGTTGATTCTGCTATCCATGGAATGCTTTGCTCAATAAACCTCTGTTGCTTCAGCTATCCGTGGGTGGATTACATTCTTTCATCTTCAGCCTTGGGACCCTAATGCTATAGTTGACTTGCCTTACTGATTGATTGACCTCATGGGGAAAAAAACTGAATTCACTTCTTATACAACTACATAACCTCGATCAATCAAATCCACCAAATTCAAGGAGAGGTTAAATCATGCTTTCTAAATGCACACACAATTATTCTCAATTCCCCCAACCTTCTTGTCTGAAATTTAGCTGTGATTTCCGCATCTCAGAGTCACATAACATGTAACATTTTACCACTTTTTAAACTAATTTTACGTGCATTTAAAATAATATTGATAATAAATCAGATGTTAAGTAACTCAAACACTCTTGTACTCATTTCAGTTACTGTACACCTCTGTAATTGTTTCACAAATTTTTGTTTACCTCAAATTTCATCTCATCTCTTGAAGGTCCCTTATTCGGAGGTGTTGGCAAGATTCTTCAGCTTTGTTCAAGGACGAATTAGAAGTGCTATTACCACCTTGAAAGTCCAACATGGTCTCTAAGGCCTGGAACCAAATAAAATCTGCCCCATTCAAGACATGCTTGCAGTGTGTGTGTGTGTGTGTGTGTGTGCACGCACGCACACGTACATGCATGTGCATGTGTTGAAGGGTCCTTGCCTATGATATCCCTCTTCTGAGCAGTCTTTTTGTCTTTAAGCTAGTTTCCTGAAAAAAATGTATCTGAATATTTCTCAATCCTCAATATACTATTTTGACTTCAGAAGCAGAGATATCTTGCAAACTATTTGCATAGCAAAGTTTATCAAATTCATGGTCTAGGAAGTTAAGCTGGATGATTAGGGAACTAAAGGCTAAAACTTATGAAGAGTGGGTGCAGGAATTGGGTATGTCTAGTCTATTGAAAAGAAGGACTAGGGGTGATAAGATAGCCATGTTGCAATATTTATGGGGCTATCACAAAGTTGAGGGGGCAAACCTATTTTCCAAAGTACCAGAAGGCAAGACACGAAACAATAGAAACTAATTGAGAAGACAAGAAGCAATGGAAACTAATCATGGAGGGAAGCAACCTAGAACTGAGGAGAAATTACCTGATAGTGAGAGCAATAAATCATGGAATGGTTTGCCTTCAGAAGTTGTGGGTTCTCCATCACTGAAGGCTTTTAAGAAGAATCTGGACAGCCACTTGTCTGAAATGGTATAGAGCCTCCTGTCTGAGCAGGGGGTTGGACTAGATGGCTTCTAGGATCCCTTCCAACTCTGTTATTCTAAATTCTATTACTCAACCTGGTCAGTTCTAGGAAGTTCCGTCATATAAGTAAAACTGAGAAAACTCCAGGAGTGAGAAATATGAGAAATATCCAGGTAAGGTTAAAGCAGTCAAACTCAACTTTAAAATAACTTTACATTTTCATCTTCCTGAATCACTTCGTTCATGTTTTCCTAGAATTAATATAATGCAACTCTCTGATAAATATGGATAGGTATCAAATAAAGCTATTGTGTTCATTGAGCCCTTTGACAACAAGCATGTCCATTTTCTCAAATGTAGACCTAAACATAGAAAAAAACATTAAAAGTAATTGGCTAATTTTCATTCAATGAAATTGATCATTCTATGCATTGTGCCATAGGAAGTATGAAGCTTAATAAACAAAAAGCAAAACCACTGATATATTTGGTTTGTGATTGCTAATATGTATGAAAAGATATACTATGTCATGATTATTTATTGATCATGCTTCACTTCCATCACTGAGTTTCTGTTGTCTTCCTTTGTGTCCAATCCCACTTGCTTACAACTTTATAGTCTTGGTAAAGGTAAAAGATAAAGGTTCCCCTCACACATATGTGCTAGTCGTTCCTGAGTCTAGACTTCGTACAATTCTCCAACTCTGTATTGTATGGCTATCAAAAGACTGCAGCAGTTAGCCAGAAAATGTTAGGGACAGGATTAATATGGAGCCATTTTTAGAGAAGTAATAGTATAGAAAAATTCATTATTCCTAGGTGTTTGTTTTCACTGAATTATTGCCTTGCATTTTGTTGAGTGTACAGTTCTCTCTCTCTCTCTCTCTCTCCCTCCCTCCCTCCCTCCCTCCCTCCCTCTCTCTCCTGCATGCACGCATGCACAGAGCATCAAAAATGGGATGTGATGACATCTGGACGGTGGGCGGAGCCTCCTGCCACCACTTATACTGGTTTGCCCAAACTGGATAGAATCAGATGAATAGCACTACCGCTCCCTCTCTCTTATCTCTCTCCCCCCTACCTTTTCAAAGGCTAATATTCTACTTTTGCAATTATATGTTACAGTTTTTCAAAATTACTCAGCTGTGTATTTTATTGGGTTCAATGGAACACTCCATATTACAGACATTTTCCTGGTTCAACAGCTAATCCCATAGTTGAATTATAACAACTCTTTGATGGCGAACTTCAGAGGAAAGTGAATTTGATGCTCTTCATTAAACCCTTTATTGCTGGACTGAGAAAAGTAAAATAAATTGGTTCTATTCAAATGAGAACCATATACATTAAATAGAAGCATTTCCCATGGCTAAACTAGTGAAACAAATTACTAATTTATTTGTTCAGATAAAGATTGATGTTGGTGGCTACTGCCAAATATTTCATAATAATCCAAGTAACCAAGTATGTGCCAGTGATGCAACATGTGGTTATTGTTGTTGTTCCATAACTTCACTTCTTTTCATCTTGAGTGAAAAAATGTTATGGCTTTTTCTTCAGCATCTTGGGGCATATGTGAGGGCCATAAACACATGCACAGGGGTGGGGCGCATGCACGGGGGCCATACACACAATGCATTTGGGGGTTCGGACTGGCTTTTGGCACCAAGTTTCAAAAAGATTAACCATCACTGCTCTACACACACATGCACAGGGGGTGTGCACATGCACGGGGGGGCGCATGAAGAAGGCATGTGCACATGTACAAGGTGAGGTTCATGCAAAGGGGTCACACACACATTGCATTTTGTGGGTTTGGGCACGCTTTGGGCATTTGGTATGGAAAAGGTTAGCCATCACTGCTCTACACCATTTCAGACAAATGGCTGTCTAATCTCTTCCTAAAAACCTCCAGTGATGGAGTACCCACAACTTCTGGAGGCAAGTTTTTCTACTGATCGATTGTTCTAACTGTCAGGAAATTTCTCCTTAGTTTTAGGTTGGATCGCTCCTTGATCAATTTCCACCTGTTGCTTCTTGCCCTGCCCTCAGGTGCTTTGGAGAAAAATGGACTCCCACTCCTTTGTGGCAGCCCCTGAGTTTTGGAACACAGCTATCATAAAACACAATTTAATCCCAGAAAAAATCAAATAACAAAAGGAAATTTATAGTGGCTCTGCCTTGGTTCTGTTTGGAATAAGAGGGAAAACTTTGGAATTAAGGGAGGAAAGACATTGTCAGACTTTCAGGTTTATGCTACTATAGCCTATATCAACAAAATGCAGCTCTAGTATTCTTGTGGAATCAGTTTCCTGACCTTGCCTACCTAGAAATGCTGACATTTATCTTGAAAGCCCAACAGAATTTCCCCTTCCTTCCTTTTTATACAAAAGAGACTTAAGGTAGATTCACTTTCTTTCTGATATTTATTTTTCCCCTGGGGTTAGATAATGTTTTGCTAGCTGTACATTCTTTCTCCAAGGTCATCTCTGAGGTTCTGTAAACTAGGCACCTCAAAGTTAACAGCATAAGGCTTTGAGTGGCTGAGATGACCCTGCCCTATTGTTAAAAGCTTTGGATTAAAACAACTTCTTGCCACTTTTTGGATCTGCTTCAGTCTCTGGTTATGATCTTTAAAGCCCTACATAGCATGGGACCAGTTTATTTGCAGGACTGTCTCTCTTAGTTACATCTGCCCATCCCATCAGGTCTAGCAGGAGAGGCATGGAATTTCTTTGGGAGGGACCTAGGAGGAGACCTTTTTCTGTTGTGGCTTCTGCCAAGTGAAACATATTTTCCCTAAGGTGAGGTTGACCCAACTTTATGGATCTTCCAGAAGGTCCTTAAAACATCATTTTGTCAACTGGCCAGGGGATCCATGATCGAGTGGAGTCTGTTAAATAGTTATATGATATTATTTATTTATTTAAAAGTTCAAGATTGAATTATTTAATTAATAACTAAGTGGTAAAATTGATATATGTAATATATATATATATATATATATATATATATATATATATATATATATATATATATATATGTGTGTGTGTGTGTGTGTGTGTGTGTGTGTGTGTGTGTGTGTGTGTGTGTGTGTGTGTGTGTGTGTGTGTGTGTAGATAGATAGATAGATAGATAGATAGATAGATAGATAGATAGATAGATAGATATACATACATATATATAAGCCAAATACCACTCACATCACAAAATCTCCAGGCGTGTTATGCCTACAAACTTGAAATTTAGCACGTATGTTCCTCTTGGCTTCTACGTGCTCACTAAGAAAGGATTTTTCGAAATGACCATCAGATCATTAGTATTTCTTATACAGAAATTAACATCTCTGATGCTAAGGAATTAGACATTCTACTCCCCCTCCCCACCTGAAAAGTACTCTGTTTCAACTGCCAGTTCCCTCACATGCTGTTACCTCAGTTCAAACTGGCAGACATTCCACCCCTTCACTCAGGATGCGTCTGGGGCTCCTTACAGTACTAAATGTCGCTAATTCACCAAAATGTCTACACCTTTCACCTATGGAACTGCTTCCAGACTCAAGGTGGCAGGAGTGATATTCCCTTATGTGTTTTAATTACCGACCACCACTGAGTCAACAGATTGAACCAGAATGAACAGGATTTTTCCTGCATTGGCCGATCACAGTTTTGTCGTGAAGCATGGGTATCAAGCTAGGAATGTATAAGTAAAATTTAAACTGATAAAGCTAATTTAGTTTCTCTGGGCTCTCTAGTACTCTAGTATGACTTTTTATTTTTGAAACAAGAACCTTAGAGGAAAAGATTAATACTACACATCTAAACAGCAGGATAATTACAGAAAAAGAAGGAAAGGAGAATAATCAATTCCATGCTGAATACATGATGTGTGGAAATCTGGGATAGTTATAGTAAAACTGGCTCCAGCAATTTTCACAGCTAACTAAGGAACATTAAGATATATAAAAGTGACTATGTAACAGTAAAAACATTGGAAAAAAATATGGATGGACAGATGGATGGAGAAAATTGGCATTTGAAGGGGAAATGAATGCACAATATATTAACAAATGATATAATTGAGATTTCTGAGAGTCATAGCACTGAAACGTCTCCATTAAAGCAAGTTTAGCAAATTTCTAATAATCTACAGGTGGCTATATGAGTTCAGAAGTCAAATAAGTAATTTATAGGCCATCCAAGTCAAAGAGGAATTTGGTACATTACAGTGGTGGGTTCCAGATCCCGTTGCAACTGGTACACTGCAATGGGGCTGGGTGCCCACCACATGTACACATGCAGCATGTACTCAGCACACGCACAGCACACACATGTGTACCCACCACCTGCATTGTTCCAGCTGCTCGACAGAGCATCACGCAGGTGCTGTATGCTCTGTGCACATGTGCAAATGCCCTGATCGGCTCAAATAGCAGTAAAGAGAGTGGGTGGGCCCTCTGGAGCACCTACTGGAATGATATCTGGTGCGCCCAGCAGGCACCGGTACGCCCGTACCGGGGCATACTGGTCATATCCCACCACTGGTACATTACTATCCTTTGCTTGGTTTTTGAATTTTTATA
The DNA here is from genome assembly GCF_051295495.1 of Thamnophis sirtalis. Classification (NCBI taxonomy): domain Eukaryota; kingdom Metazoa; phylum Chordata; class Lepidosauria; order Squamata; family Natricidae; genus Thamnophis; species Thamnophis sirtalis. The sequence continues at coordinate 76,485,734 of NW_028261385.1, read as the reverse complement.
ATTGATTACATAAATTGTTTATAAAGTTAATATGCGTCAACTTTCAATAAATTCTCCACATTCATTCTTGAATCCATCTATTTTTCAGGGTTTCATTTCTATAAAATGTATGTAGAAAATAAGTAGTTGTCTTTAGAAGTGATATAAAATGCATTTTTGAATATTCAGTAGAGGGCAGTAAAAGACAAAGTTGTCACCTACCATCTCTAGACTAGACCATGAGAATGGCATTAGCAAATGCAATGTTGTAATGCTTATCATTAAAGTTGTAGACTGACATTATTCATTGCACTGCATGATAACTTTGGTTTGCAAAAGGAACTGCAGAATTCTCCAATGCTCTGCATTTCATTGCAGCTCATCCAGTCCCATTTGGATCCAGAAAAGATCCCATCTCCTTATGCCTTTTAGGAAGTGAGTTTGTTTTCCATAAGAGCAGGTCAGGAAAACAAAGCAGATAATACAGGATCTAAGTACATCACAACTCATCAATGGAGCTGAATCACACTGTTTGGCTGGAAGGTCATATGATGGAATATTTAGGCTGGTTTGCCAGGATGTATTCTGCATAGGAATAAGGGGCAGCTCAGTTCAGGTAGTTTGTGTGAGAGAAAGTGGTCGAAAACAGGCCCTCCCTAATGGTTCTCGGAGCATACATGATGTAGAAAATACATCAGCTACAGTTTGGCAAGATTCTGTCTATTGGCATGGAACAATACAGTAATCAGCTTGGAAGAATTACGATCTGTCTTTCTTGGTTTTGGAGCCGGATAGTTCAGTTCTCATATATTCTGTAACTGAAGCCCCCGCCATTGCCACCCCAAAAATGTAATCCATAGTAGGTTCTATTATTCAGCTGTGCCAGAAACAGCTTCCAACAGTAGCCAACATCCACAGCATCCACAAACTTAGACAACCTTCTGTAAAATAGTCCCAGTTGAGTCATTTTACCCAGAGATTTATGTTTCTACAAATAGGTTCCAACAGAAAGACTGGAGTTCTGGTGATTTGTGTTTTAACCTTTGTTTTAAAATTGCTTATCAGGCTTACAAAAACAATAGGTAGGAACTATTTTACTCACTCCTTCATAGTCTTGTATAATGCCACAGGTATTATAGATCCTCAGAAAAGGAAGAATGAGAGAGCAATAGGTTTTAGGAGAAGATGCAACAATGAAAAATTGTTATGTTCAGAGATTATATGAATCTGAGGATGAATTGCCCATTCCATTGCAATGTATGTATGTATGTATGTATGTATGTATGTATGTATGTATGCATGTATGTATGTGTGTATTTTAGTGTTATATCATAGATGTGTAAAGTCTATAGTTGTCTTTATGGATCAGTTCCTGGAGAACACCATTAGGCTTTTGGATTGTACTGGAAGCAGATTGGATGATTTGGAGAATAGGTCATTCAGAATGACCATAGATTATTATAATAAGATGGTCAAAAGGGAAATATTTAACAGCTGATTCTGAGAAGCTATCACAGCTACCAAGTGATGGAGGAAAGGGGGAATGAGCACATTTTTCCTGGCAGTTAAAATTGGGTCAGAGAATGTTGATCTGCCTGACAAAATGGTGGTGGTTTTTAAACCCACTCCATCTACTATAGCTACCTGTTAAATTATCACATAGTCATTTTTTCTAATGGTCATTCATTTCTTCTAAGGGAAATTCACTTCTTTTCTTAAGATATGTCCATATTTCAGCCAGGAAAAGGGGTTCTTTTTATTTCTAAAGAAATAGCAACCATTTCGAGAATTAAGCAAATTCTATTTTAGGATTTTAGATATTTGTACCAGTAGTCCTCGATTTATGACCACCATTGAGCCCAAAAGGTCTGTTGTTGAGACATTTGTTTTGCTTCGTTTTAGAAACTTTCTTGCCAAGCTGTGGTGGCAGGCCAGTGGTGGGATTCAAACATTTTTACTACCAGTTCTGTTAAGTGAATTACTGCACTTGTTAAGTTAGTAACAAGGTTGTGAAGTGAATCTGGCTTCCCATTGCTTGTCAGATGGTCTCAAAAGTTGATTACATGCTTCCAGGATGCTATAACTGTTGTAAATATGAATCAATTGCCAAGACTCTGAATTTTGATAATATGACCATGGAGATACTGCAATGGTTGCAATTGTGAAAAACGGTCAAAAGTCCCTTTTTTCAGTGCTGTAGTACAAACACTAAATAAACTGTTGTAAATTGAGGACTACCTATATTTTTACATACACAGACTCTGCTTTTAACAGAGCTTTTACTGTGCTTCATATAATGAAGATGGATGTTCCAACACTCGCCAAGAGAACCTGCTAGAATAGTTAAATGTCTCCAGGGATACTGCAAAATCTAAAGCAGCAATGGAGAGAAACATATCCTCTAAATCTGTGTTCTGATAGCATTAACTAAAGTTAAGAACCATTTGCCTGTCAGGATCTGTTTCTTTCAGGAAAGCATATCATGATTTGGTGATGTAGGTCAAACACACTAAAATCCGCTTTCCTGACACTGTGCCACCAATGATGTATTAGCCATTAAGCAGACTAAGCACGTGCTTAGGGCACCAGGCCAGTGGTGGGATTCAAACATTTTTACTACCAGTTCTGTAGGTGTGGCTTGGTGGGCATGGCATGGCTTGGTGGGCATGGCAGGGGAAGGATACTGTAAAATCTCCATTCGCTCCCCACTCCAGGGGAAGATTCCTCCCAATCAGCTAGGACTTGGGAGGCAGAGAATAGATGGGGGCAGGGGCAGTCAGAGGTGGTATTTACCGGCTCTCCACACTACTCAAAATGTTCTCTATTGGTTCTCCAGAACTGGTTAGAACCTGCTGAATACCACTTCTGCACCAGGCCTAAGGAGGCACCACAAAGTTGAGAAAGAAAAAACACAATGGAGATTTGAACAGTATGTAAAGAGGAGTTTGTAAAGATTTGTCAGTGTTTAGTGAGCCTTAATCTGCCACTGGGTGCCACCTCACTTCCCATTTTCCTGACACAGTATGTCCTCTCATAGACTAAGTATTGAGGAGGTGACAAGAGCTATTGGATAGATAATCATTTCTCTAAACCTGGTTGATCAGCCAGAATGTCCACTGATAAGACATTTGGTCTTGCTGAGGTATTGCGGGCTACCTCAACAGAGAAGATTTCCAATAGGTGGCCAGAGTAAAAGCAAATTATTCTCTCTTCATAGTAATAGGAGTAAATAATGAACATGACAAGGACAACATTGCTAATAATATCTTTTTAATGTGGGCTGTGACCTTCCGCACAGCCCTCAAGATCTGGCTATCCCGCCAGGCCTGGGGGTAAAGACCATAATTTGCCCCCACCCGAATGTTGAATGAATGTTGCTTGATTTTAATTATATACTGTGTTTTTATGTTATTGTATGTCTTCCCCTCCCATATAAGTTGTTAGCCGCCCTGAGTCCCCTCAGGGAAAAGGGCGGCCTATAAATAAACGCAACTATACAACTATACAACTATACTACACAGACGATCATTGTTAAAAAAATATTCCAAAAGAAATACTGAGGATTTTAGTATTTTGAAGGGAATCTCTCTTTAAAAATTAGATTTCAGTAGTTTTCTAAAGTCCTTCAGTTAACCAATATTTCTTCAATATGTCTTATTTTGAGATGCTTACTAATTCTTTTTATTGTAGTTGAAGTGAATCCAACTGTGAATCTGAGCTACAAAAAAGACCCAATTTACATAAGGGAGTGTTCTAATTTTCAATTTTTCACATTATCAGCTACTGGCTTTCATATACATGTATCATTCAAAAGAGACATAAAAATAATAATGTAGTTTATTGTTCATATGTGTACACTCTGCTTTCATACAGTTCCACACTTAATTTTAACCTTTTTCAACCTTCTGACAAGCAAAGTCAATGGGGAAGCCAGATACACTTAACAACAGAGTTACTAATGTAACAATTAAAATGATTTTCTTAACAACTGTGGCTAGAAAGGTTGCAAAGTGGGGCAAAACTGACAGAAATATAAATTGTGGGCTCATTTATGGTCATAAGTTGAGAACTACCTGTATATCATTCATGAACATTTTGCTCTACAGGGAGACCGGAAAGATAGTGACCATATGCATCATTACATAAATATATGACCAGATACATATTTCTTAATTAATTTTGCTTGGTAGTCCTGTTGCTACTCTTGTAGAAAAACAACAGCCATGAGAAGTTGAATTGATTGCATTGCAACAGCAAAAGTTCAAAATTCCTTCAAATGAACCAATATTTCAAACAGAGTGAAAATGATTGATTGATCGCTAGACAGACAGATCAATTCATAGCACAGCACAGCACAGCACAGCACTATGCTCCTTTCCATTTATGCATTAAAAAACCCAAGCTGTTAACAAATATAACTAACAAAAAACACTGAAATGACTAATTCTGTAGTACAGACTTGGAAACATATTTTTCCATCACATTAGAAACAGAGTCTGCCCTTGAAAATCATTTGAAATATGGCCAAGAAATTAAAAAAAGAGACGTTCTTCATATTATTGCTCTTATTGTTCTGATTGTTTTCTCCTTTATTATTGCCATTACTGATCTAGAAGTATTTTAAGTTTCTGAAGACTCATTAAGCATATTTACTGTATGATACACCAAGGAATCATTAATTTAAAGGTAGCTTATTCAAGTTTTATTTTGGTATATATAGAGATTACTCCTGGCATTGCTGAAGAGATATTACTGTTTCCTTCTCATATATCTTATTAGGAGCAAAGCAGATGGAAATGAACAGCAATATGAACTGTTGAAACAAGTGAAGTATATATTCAGCAAAACATTCCAGAATGTTCTCCATCTGAGGCAGTGATGAAATTCTATTTTTTTTTACTACCAGTTCTGTGGATGTGTCTTGGTGGGCATGGCAGGGGAAGAATACTGCAAAATCTCCATTCCCAACCCATTCTGGGGCCAGCCAGAGGTGGTGTTTGTAGGCTCTCCAAACTACTCAAAATTTCCGCTACCAGTTCTCCAGAAGCAGTCAGAACCTGCTGAATTTCACCCCTGATCTGAGAGGTTATCACAGAATCACTAGTTTAGTAGTGTAGTCTTGCATTTAGCCAGGCTTTCCTGCCAATATAACATAACATCTGACTTAAAAAATAGCTCCAAGTCAGGTTAAATATTAACCAAGCCATATTATCAACCATGAAAGCCATATTATCAACCATGAAATAAAATTCTATCTATTATTAGGGATGTTCAAATCATGAAAATCCTAATCAATTTCAAGGCTCGCTGTGTACAGTAGAATTCCATGATAGGAGTTTTAAACACAGGTTTTTAATTTAAAAAAAACAGAGAAAATTTTTCTGGACTATTTAGGCATAGTAGGAATCATCTCTTGTTAAAAATAAAAACGATGGTAGTTGGTTCTCCTTGGCCTCTTCTCTAGCAAATATATTTCATGCACTCATGGGATCATAAAGCTGCTTAACTTTGTAGCCCTTCCCAAAATGAGCAGGATAGTCACAGGATTAGTTAAAAAAAAAGGAGTGTCTCTGTAGGGACCCCACAAGTGGTGGGTTCATACCGGTTCGGCCCGGTTCGGCCAAACTGGTAGTGTTTGGCAGCCCGGATCACTGGAACTGGCAGCAACCCAGGCTTTCATACCCCCAAACTGGTTCTCCTACAGCAGCAGCATCTTGATTTTTGGTTCTGTGCATGCACAAAACAATTCTCATTGCACAATTTTTTTTTTCATTTTTAAGGTTTTGCACATGAGCAGATCTATTTATGAGTAAATGCACATTTTTGCGTGCACTGAACCGGCAATAATGCCGGGAGCAACCAACCCCTGGATCCCACCATGTAGTGAGCATGCAAGAAAGTTCTGCTCATGTAAGAAGCAAGACACAAAGAACATGTACCATCTCATACATTTTTAAAAGTCTTCCCACCTACCACTATTTTTGAAAGAGAGAAAGAAATGTAAATACCACCCGGACTGATAGTTTTCAACTTGCCTTGGATCTGCTGCGCATAAGACCTCCTGGCAAGTTTTGTGATGAAATGTTTTTTTTTTTTAAACCACCCTAATCACTACAAGTATTTTCCTGTATAGCGTTATCCAAAAGACAACTCAGCCCACAAATGAGATTAATTACCAATTGATGGTTGCTAATAATAGAATGACAGAGATGGTGAACCCTCCAATATTTCAGCAGAAATTAAATCTGGTTCTGGAAGAAGGGTGACAAATTAAATTTGTGATAATTGCTAGATCTCTGAGCCAGCTGCAAACCCTATTCCTTTTTTTTAACCCTGCCTAGCTCTCTTCCCATATCCATTATTTTCCATCAAGGAATATAACCCTTCTTATATTCTTCACGGCAAATCTATGCGCTGCTGTAAATCCAAACTAATTTTAGTTTGCCAACATTGAAGAAGCATTTTTAGCTATAGATTATTAAACCACCACACACCTCACCTATTCATTTCTGCTAGCTTCAAGCATAAAAATATATAATTTACACAAATGACTAATGGCTTCTTTCTTGCTCAGCCAATACTTTAGCTAACTTTACAAAACATGCAGTATATCTTTTTCCCCCTCCCGAATCAGTTCTCCGTATGATGAGAAATATTTCTAAAGCAGGGTTGTGAAACTTGCAGGCCTGACTGGACAAGCCCGTACCTGTTGGGGGGGGGGAGTCACAATATATCACATAACAACGACATGACAACATGAATTTGACACTCCTGCTCTAAAGAAACAATTTCCCTGTTCATAAACATAAACAGATAATTTGGGGCTATAAAATTAACATTTAATTCTGCTATGGAATGTATATATGAATCTGTTCCTTTACTACACACTTAGAACTTCTAATTGTCTTCATAAATAATATTCAATACATAGTGATTAAGGCATCAGGCTAGAAACCAGAAGATTGTGAGTCCCGGTTCCACCCGAGTCATGCACACCAGCAGGGTAACTTTGGGCCAGTCACTCACTCTCAATCCAACACACCTCATAGATTGGTCATGAGGAAAAGGAAGAGTATTAGATATATTTGAATTATTTACAGAAATAATAGATGTGGGAAATAAATGAATAAATAGTATATTTCTGCACAAAGAAAAGATAACCTGCAAAAAACATAATCTAAACTGTAATCTAAGATAGCTCATGCTATCTCCCATTTGATTAGAGCACTTATATTGATCTTTGGGTTGAGAATGCAATCTAAAAACACAAAATGTAATATTAGGTTACTTCAGTTATTGTTGCTAGGAAGCGAGAGAAATTTGTTTATTTTAATGTGAACCTGCATAATTTAGTTCTTGGAGCCATGCACAAAACGAACCACTTTCTCCTTAGCTACTGTAATTTCACAGCTCTGCTTCCAAATGAAGTTGTCCACACCGAACGTGTTAAAATGGGCATATTAGGAAGAACGTAGACAAGAAGGCATTTATTTATGATAATAAGGGAGGGGAGGGGAAATGCAGCACATCAGAAGAGAATTGCTACCAAAATTATGCGCATGATTGGAAATTCACATGGAAAAACGAATCCACGTCAACTTTTTTTCAAAAGGACAAACTCATGCAGGGCAGCCAGGAATCTAACAGCCGAAACTGAAGGGAGAAAAATGAGCAAAATGACACTTGATGGATTACTCATGACTAATCCTTCCTTGTAAGACTATATCCAGGACATGATAAAAAGACACTCTTGTGGGTTATGAAATCATTGCACACTAAGCCAAGGAGCTTATAAAAGAAGAGAAATGGGAACTTAATTTCTGTATCAAATATAAACTTTTACCTGTCTAATCTGCTCTCTGCTAGCCAGTTAGATGACATCAATCTTCAGCAGAAATGCTCCTGCTGCCATTGGATTCTACTGTGCTTTGGATTTTGGATTTTGGATTTTATTAACATTTGTAGGCCGCCCTTTTCCCTGAGGGGACTCAGGGCGTCTCACATAAAATCAGGGGGGGGGAAATACAACAATGACATAGACACATATAATAAAAGTAATAAGCAACATACATTCATCATTCGGGAGGGGCAACTATCCTTGTCCCCAGGCCTGACGGGCTAGCCAGTTCTTCAAGGCTGTGCGGAAGGCCTGGACGGTGGTGAGGGTACGAATCTCCACGGGGGTTCGTTTGTATCCCTTTCTCCCTCCTCTGGCTGGGGAAGCTTCTGGTGGGTTTTGAACAGCTTTGGTTTCATTGGGAGAGTAGCTAATTTCTTATAGCCAGACCCAAATCCGCCATATGTTTTCTCTCCAGGTCTTTAATCGTCTTAGTTGCTCTTCTTTACATAGCACCAGTGGTGGGTTATGACCAGTGTGCCCCAGTATGGGTGTACCGGTGCCGCCAGAAGCACCAGGTACCATTCTGGTACAGTGCACGAAGGACCCACCTGACCGCCCGCACTCTTTACCAGTATTTGAAGTTTTCAGGGCTTCTGTGCATGCACAAGGAGCATATGGCACCTGCGCAATGCTCTGCCAAGCAGCTGGAGTGTCGTGGAGGCATCACAGAGTGTCACAGGCGGTAAGTACACATGTGCGCTCTGCACACCTTCATGTGGTGGACACCTGGCCCCATTGCACCATATTGGTTGCAACGGGATCCGGAACCCACCTCTGAATAGTACACATCATATATACCATAATAATAATTTACTAAGAAACTTGTTACATGGCACACATCATATATAACAGGAACTAGGTTATGGTCTTATCCACTATGCCAAACTGGCTCTCAACAAGAAAAAGGACTGCTGTGAGATTAGTTGCTGATAGGAATTGTGATCAATTGGAAGATGAAAGTCCTTAGGAAGCATCAGTGAAGTCAGGGCATCCATGGTCCTGGTTGGCCTAAAGAGAATTTAACTTCCATTTTTCTCACAGGGAGATGTCTGAACCACCTTCCACCTTTCCAAACTGTGTCCTTCTGTTGCAGGAGCTAATGCAGTGACTGAGCCAATTCCATCCATGAACCTGTCGCCAAGCTTAAGAAAATAGCTTCCTAACTTTATGTAACTTTCTAGTTCTTAATATGAGCATTGTACTGAGGCTGTTCAGATGTCATTTTCATTATATTTGGAGAAGCTTTGAATCCATGGCAGGGGCTATAATGCTGTCAGTAACTGAGGAAATGTTTGCTTACTTCAGTATCCAGCAAGGATGACTTTCGTAAGTCCTTGAGCTCGATGGTAGAGTGCATAAGTCTCCTGAAAGTGATTCTGAAACATTGATTGATGGAAACATTGCTGAAATAAAACAAGTAAGGAGAACAATGGGAAGGGATGATGCACAGCTGTGCAAACATAAGAAGAAACCAAATAACTGCATTGTGTGCCAAAGCTATCAATATTTTGGCTTTTTTTAAGAAAGGATATATACTGTCTGTCTGTCTGTCTGTCTGTCTGTCTGTCTGTCTGTCTGTATGTATGTATGTATGTATGTATGTATGTGTATATGTATATATGTATATACTATACATATAATTCTATATATCTATGCTATTTTTCTTCTTTCTTTCCTTCTTTCTTTCCATCCATCAGATAGATAGATAGATAGATAGATAGATAGATAGATAGATAGATAGATAGATAGATAGATAGATAGATAGATGATAGATAGATAGATAGATAGATAGATAGATAGATAGATAGATAGATTATCTATCTGATAGATAGATGGATTTCCAAAAATTCCAAAAGAATTCTATATACAGTATATACATACATCCAGGTAACCCTCGACTTACAACCCCAACTGTGCCCAAAATTAATGTTGCTAAGTGAGATATTTGTTAAGTGAGTTTGCCCCATTTTGCAACCTTTCTTGCCTCAGTTGTTAAGTGAATCACTGCAGTTGATAAATTAGCAACCCAGTTGTTAAGTGAATCTGGCTTTCCCATTGACTTTGCTTGTCAGTAGGTTGCCAGAGCTGACTCTGGGACACAGCAAAGGTCATAAATATGAGCCAGTTGCCAAGCATCTGAATTTTGACCATGTGAACATAGTTCATAACTCTACAAACCTAAGTCACATTTTTCAGTGCTGTTGTAATTTTGAACAGTCACTAAATGAACTTATAACTTATAAATTAAGGATTACCTGTATATATACATACATACATGCAACCCCCCCCCACACATGTGTGTATGTATATTGTGCATGTGTGATATGAATTTCATACAAGGCTTGCTTGCTGAATTTTCCAATAACACTTAACTTCCGATTAGTTCAGCTTCTACCCAGTGAAAACGAAGCGTTTGCTAGCAGCACTTGTTTCCTCTTGATATGAAGAGACACGATACAAATGAATTTTAGACAAATAACCTAAACTCGAATGACTAATGTCAGCAGAGAATTCAACATGCTGGATTTGAAGAAATGGGATGTCTATTTCTGCATTTGCTTAATGAGAATTAATTGATGTTTCAGGCACACATGCTCCAAAGTCACATAAAAACAAGGCACTTTATATCTGGGCAAAATTCCGTTTCAACTCCCCAAATGCTCTAGAACCAAGATTTACCAGTAGCTGGCTGGAAAAAAAAATAGAGAGAGCAAATATCTACATATTATTTATAAGATCTGTCTTTTGTGATGGATGAAAATTTTGGATGGAAATTTAATAGTAGCAACAACAACAGTAATTGCAACAAGGGAAAGAAAAAGAGGAGAACATTATACTGCTCTCAGTTTATAAAAGAAAATGGTAATTTGATCTAAAAACAACCGCACAGTGTTATTTTTCAAATGTATTATACAAATCCCAAGAGACAATAAAATCATTTCTAGGTCATGATCAATGAGTGTATTTTTGGTTACTGCTCTCTTTACTGGAGCCCTGCCAAGGTTCAAGACTTGACCAGGTGATGGAAATATTGTGTTCTTGTATTGGCCAACATTTGATCATTATGAATCATTTTAGTGGGTTAATATTACTCTGATCTGACAACTTTTTTTTTGTTAAGTCCACATGATGTTGCCTTTCAGGGAACCCCATTCCATGTATTAAAGAGGTGCTACCCTCTTGAATTTTCCCCTTGATTCTATACACTGCAAGGTATAACATCTCTTAATATCAAAAAAATGCAAGTAAACTGCAAGTATGTAAACATACTAATGTCAAAAAGCAATAGTGCATGGGATCAAGAAACTTATTTGATATTTCAGATTAACGAAGACATAGCTCTTCCTTTTCTATTTGTACTTAGCCTTCTGTATTGTCTTCCTAAAACGTTAGAGAAGTGCAAACCTTTTCTAGCTTGTTCCCTGCCACAACCACACACATCTACTAATAGTCGTAACCTCTATATATGGAAGCAACCTGCAGCCAGTAAATTTAAAAGAATGTCTATCATAACTGTACATTAGCTTTGAACTATTGATCCACATATACAGGTAGTCCATAAAGTATGACCAAATTGGAATCAGAATTTTCATTACAAGGAAGAAGGTGATGGTTAAATGAGTTGGGCCTAATTTTATGACCTTTTTAAATATATTTTGCAGTTATTAAGTGACTCATGCAGTCATTAAAAGCCACGGTGGTGCAGTGGTTAGAATACAGTACTGCAGGCTAGTTCTGCTGACTGCCAGCAGTTTGGAAGTTCGATTCTAACCGGCTCAAGGTTCTTTCAGCCTTACATCCTTCCGAGGTGGGTAAAATGAGGACCCAGATCCTTATTTTTTTTTTTTGGGGGGGGGGGAACGGGAATATGCTGACTCTGTAAACTGCTTAGAGTGGGCACTATGAAGTGGTATATAAGTGCTAGTGCTATTCATTGAGTCCAGCTTCCCACATTGTTTTTCCTTGTCAGATGTTGGCTGGGAAAGTTGCAAATGGTGATCATAGGATGCTGTAACCATGGTAAATACATGCCAGTTGCCAAGCACACATATTTTGATTGTGTGACTCTTGGAATGCTGCAACAGTTTTAAGTACAAGAACCAACTGTAAGTCACTTTTTTCAGTGTTTCAGTCACTATATGGATGGTTGTAAGTCAGGACTTAGCTTATTATTGTAAGCCGCCCTGAGTCCCCTCAGGGAAAAGGGCGGCCTATAAATGTTTAATAAAACTAAAAAACTAAACTAAACTAAGGACTACCTGTCCTGTAAGTACTAGTTTAGCAAAAGGATTGTAGAACAATGGCTCTAGTATTGCTAGAACATAAAGCAGAGGAATCTGGAAGCTGGCCATTGTTGCCAATATAAAGAGGTTTTGAGAAAGGTACTATTTGTAATTCAATCCCTTCTTGGCTTTGATCTGGTTGTGTGTGTGTTTTAAAAAAAAATTGTTCCACTTGTATTGTAAAAGAATTTGGTGAAGGAAGAGAGGCATAAAAAGGAACTTGGATACAACAGGCAGATGTTCATCTGACTTCTGCTACCAGGCCATAATTGGCAGCTGTTTCCCGACCAACTGAAACCATCGGTAAAGATGGAAGATTCATCTAGGTGTCACTTGCCATCATGTTCTGAACATCCACAGCTGCATCATTTAGCAATGTGACAGAACAGAAGCAACAGAGATAAGACACAGCCAGCACCATATAGTTTCCAGAAGATTCAAGGATAGTAGGAAGGGCTTTTAAGTCAGCCTTTGGATAAATGAAGGTTCCCAACTGGGAAAATTTTGGGGATTCACCTTACTTATCTTTTACACATGTGAACTTTTCAGTAGGAGAATGATGGTGCTGCACCACTTCACTTTTGTTGAAATTCTGGTGGAATTCTTTTATGTACTTGCATCTAGTTCAAACTTATTTATCTATATGGCTTTTACCCTTTGCTTCTCCTAAATAAACACTTCTGGCAGGTCCTTTTGGGGAATGGGGTAAAGCACAGACAAGAGAGTAGTTTGTGGTGTTCTTTTTGTGTGTGTCAGCGAAGGTTTCATTATACAAAAAATAACTCAATTAAAGAAAATGTATAATAATTACTTATCTCTAATCCCTATCACTTGTTTACCTAGGTGGTCTATTTCCATCTGTGCCCTTTGCCTAATTCTAAGGAGGCAATTATTGCAATTATTATGAGTTTTTATAAATCCATTTCTTTCTTTTCTCCCTTCTTATAGGCAGACTTTCAATCTCTACAGCTGTGTAAATTTTTGACTACTCTTGTCACTGACTGCTTTTCAACTGTGGACTGCAGGGGAAATTATTCAGCCAGAATTGTAGCTACCTCTTAGCCAATCTTTAGCTATCTTTAAATTTGCTGGCCAGCATTAGTTATTTCCAGGCCTGTGCCAGCTGCTGCCATCCTGACCTACTGCAGGGACTTCAATATCTCACAGTCATCAGCTTTTTTTGCTTGGGGGGGGGGAGCATTTCTAGCAATCTGTTGCTTGCTTTGGCTTTTCTGGAGGAGATGGCATGGCTGCCAGGCTCCTGCACTCAGCTTTTGAATGCTTATGCACCTGAATTCTGCACCATTTTTTCTCATTTCACCTTCTACTTCAAGCTGCCTTTCTGTGGCAGTTCCTCTTGTCTGCCCTGCAACCATCTCTTCTCCTACTTTCCTCCACAGCTGCAATCTCTTCTCTCAACCTATACAGGTATCTCTTCTTAACAGTGGGAAAATAGGTGTAGTCTAAATCAGTGGAGTGGAGTGGAGCAGAGCAGAGCAGAGCAGAGCAGAGCAGGGCAGGGTAGGGTAGGGTAGGGTAGAGTAGAGTAGAAAGCTTTAATGGCCAAGTGTGATTGGGCACCCAAGGAATTTGTAACCGGTACATAAACTCTCAATGTACATGCAAGCAACAAGTAATAAATCATGAACATATGACTATATCACAATGTCTTAAAGGAGGGGAGAAATAAACTCATGCTGACTCTTGCAAGGATCTCCCTCCATACTACGCACACAGAGACAAATGCTAATCTAAATAACTTTGCCATTTGAACAGAATGTGAATTGTGGTCAGGCATGGAGAATTTTAGCATTGGGATGGTTATCCCCTTTTCCTCTTGGCCATGAACTATGATCATTTTCAGTCCACATGGAAACAGGGAGTAGCAACTAAGATATCATATTTGAGCTTCTCTCCAAACCTTCTATTCAGCCGGGGATATGATCAACCCAAATAACTCATTAAATAACATGCATCAGACTCAAAGCACCAGTTGGATCTAGCCAAATACTCAGCCTTTATTGCCTATGAATCTAGCAGATTACCTCCCCTATGATGTATTTAACTAATCTTGAACAAAACACTGGAGGGCTTTTACTTTGGCACAATGTCACATCTGTCAGTGTATTGAGAGTTCATGACCGGAAGAGAGGTGACAACTGGGTCAATGGGGGCTGTTTGGAAATTAAAACAGTATTTGCTGTGGGAGCAACAAGGAGACAGCAAGGAGTATTGTATATTTACTTCATGTGTATATAAAGAGAAGTTAATGAATCCTGCTGAACCAGTTATGTGTGTGTGTTTTCTGGATTTGATTGCTGCAACAAATTCTGATAACATCATCTCCTGAGCTGTCCTTGATGTCCAATACAGGAAGATTCCTCACTCAGAAAAACCCCTGTGATTCTGGACACACAGTAACAACAGAGCATGGGCTTCTCTGGTGCATATATTTTATTAGTCTATCTCTGCTGTTAATTTCTTTTTTTTAGACTTGTGCTTGTATCTTTTTAAAACATTCTTGTTTAGACTCTAATATATTTTTATCCTTTTTAATTGTTTGTACTCTTCCCTCCTATGACCGTAATAAGGGTTTGGTTTGGTTTGATTTGAGAAATAGGAAGATGTAAAATGCTTCTTAGAATAAAACATTGGGTGGGTCCCCCTCTTTTTTCCCCTCACCTTTGCACTCCATAGTCAGAAAGAAAGGTTATCTTTGAATACTTTCTACAGCACATATCTGAGCAATATTCATGCAGCTGAGCTGCTGATGAATAAATGTTTGTAGAACTTGCCTGTGTGAATTTCTTTGCCATTGGGCAAAAACAAAACAAAAAGTTGTGTATGAGATTTTATCACTATTGGTGGGCAAGAACACAAACCAAAAAGTTTTGTGAAATATTGTAATTGTTTTTAAAAAAATCATATTTGATGAAGAAACCATTGAAAGTTACTGCAAAATGATGAACAAAGAATTGCCTCAAGTGAATTTAAATTGCTCAGTAAAAAAATAAGACTGACACAAAAACTTTTCAATCTGTTACACAAGTGATGTTTAGCTTATGTTTTTGTTACAGTGAGACCTAGTGATGAAATTCATGAATACAGCAGTCAGAATACACACTATTTACAGGAGATAATGAGACTGAAGAGAATATTAAGGAACATGGTGTCAACCAGTATAAACCTGAAAAGAGATTGTTCAGGGTTTTATTGCCTTCTAGAAATTAAATGAAAGGGGAAAAAATAAGAAATTTCAGTTTTGTCAACAAAACAAAAGTTCTTTTTTCTTTCCTTTTCTTTCTAGGACATTTTATATAGTGTTAAAAATACCTTGATAGGCAATCAGGAGTGAATCCATTCTTTCTTGGTTCAAGGTTGGAACTTAAGCTTCAAGTATCTTATTATCTGAAAAAGTCCATATGCTAAGCATAAGAGAAGACTATCTAAACCTTTAAGAGACATTTTTCAAGCCCACAGAGATGAATATCCAGTTCAGCTCTTCAGAATAACAAGAATTTGAAGAGACCTTGGAGTTCTTGTTTAACCCTCTGCTCAAGCAAAAGATCCTATACCATTTCAGACAAATGTTGTCCAATCTCTTCTTCAAAACCGCTAGTGATGGAGCATGGAAAACTTCTGAAGGTAAGCTGTTCCACTGATCATTCTAGACGATTAGAGATATATTTCTCCTTATATCCAGTTTGATCCTCCCCTTGATTGCTTTCCATTCATTACTTTTTGTTCTCCTTCAGGTGCTTTGGAGAATTGCTTGACTCCCTCTTCTTTGTGGTAGCCCCTTAGATAATTGGAACACTTCCATCACGTCACTCTAATCCTTCTTTTCATTAAACTAGACATACCTAACTGCTGCAGTCGTTCTTCATATGTTTTAGCCTCCAGTTCCCTAATCATCTTTGTTGCTCTTTTCTGTACTCCTAGAGTCTCAACATATTTTTAATGTTGTGGTAACCAAATTCACTGAATTCACATTTCAGAACTGTTATGGATTAATGGTGATTGTCCATGTTTATGTTCTGGTTAAAGTTGAAATTACAGCCAGTTTGCTAGGCTCCTTTAGTATTTACTGATTAATGTTTCTTTGATCTAGA
The DNA here is from genome assembly GCF_051295495.1 of Thamnophis sirtalis. NCBI lineage: Eukaryota > Metazoa > Chordata > Lepidosauria > Squamata > Natricidae > Thamnophis > Thamnophis sirtalis. The sequence continues at coordinate 76,469,460 of NW_028261385.1, read as the reverse complement.
TCACGGCTGTCAAACTTGATCCCGTCACATAACATATCACATTTTTTTTGCCTTTGCAGAACAGGAGTAGACATGGCGTGTACGTGATGCATCTGGCCCCCAGACTGCCACCCTTGATCTATAGGAACACACTTTTGGGAGAATATATATATAATGTTGTTTTTGTATTTGTTTTCAGATATACAGCCTACCCAAATTTGGACTATTTGTGAATTATGACAAAGATTCAGTCTTCAAGTCTTGCCTGCCATCTTGTAGATTACAATGATTTTCAAGTTACTACAGTGTCTCATGGATGTGATTGCAAACTCATACAACTTGTTTGCAATAATGATTTTTTTTGTTTAAACTAAATAAAAGTTAAGATTGAAGGAACCTTTTAGACATACATAAAATAATTCATTAATTTTCTCTTTTTATCATCTCACTTTTTAAAAAGCGAGGTGATATCTTTAACTTGAAAAGTTTCCATTTATCAACTTCTTAATTCTCTGGTGTTCCAAGTGCATCGCTTTCTTTAGTAATAATGTAGTAGATGCTTATTGCCAACTTTTGCTCTGTATCCCCAGTATTTCAGTGTGAATAACAAACCTTGAAAATATTATATAGAATATGCTAAACAAGCCAACATATATTGGCTTAGTTTTCAAGTGTATTCACCAAACATAAAATGAAAGCACTGCCAAAAAGGTGTTATTTCTCCATTTGAGCACAAAAGTCTAATTTTTCAGTGCGTCTGATCTCTGAATAGCAGTAATGCTATAGCTCACAAGTGATTGTAAAGTCTCTTTTTGTCCTGTTGTTTTTTTGGTTTTGCTTGATTACTCTGATTTTCCAGTCCGTTGTATCTTTTATAGATAGATGATAGATAGATAGATAGATAGATAGATAGATAGATAGATAGATAGATAGATAGATAGATAGAGACAGACAGACAGACAGACAGACAGACAGACAGACAGACAGACAGACAGACAGACTTCTAATTATAAGCTGCCAAGAATTTTATGGGAGTTGAATAATGTATAAATCCATCCATACATCATCCATCCATGCCAAGAGTTTATGCTTCAGGGGAAATATCCGATTACCAATGGGAAATGATGCTTTAACCCCAATGATGAAAGAAGATATTTGTCTGCTTGATTCTGATACATTGGTGAGCAAAGTTGAAGGAACTATTACCTAGCTCTCTCCAACAGTTCTTGGTGCAATTTCAAACTCAATTAGGATGGAAGGAAAGAGTGGGCTCCATCTGCAGGATTACATCTTCTCATCTGGCAGCCAATCTGTTCTGAACACCTGTGTGTATCCTAGTCATAGTTCCTTCAAGGTGATTATATACTCACTAATAAATTATCTTTGAACTCCACCATTATTAACTATAGCAATTCTATGAAAGATTTTCTATTTTTCTCATATTCATGATGATAAGAGTGATAAATGTAATTTTTAAAATGTGCCTTTCCAAAATGTTACTGTTCCAAATGTTATCTGTTTGGTCTGTTCTGCTTTTTAAGGCTGGTGTAGGATCTGGGGCTATAGTGGTGTTTCTCTGCTTCTCTCTGATTTCTTTTCCCTTTCCCATGCTTTTTATATACCTACATGAAACCCAGGTTCTTTGTTCAATACACAAGAGTTCTTTATGCAGCTTCTGGCAGCACCCTGAAGCTAAACAGTGATCGTGATAGTGCTGCCTGTGTAAATAGTTATGTAAGTGAAGCAGAAAATTTAGTATTCACAGGAAGTTCCACAGATATTCAGGTCTAAGCTATTCAAAGCTTTAAAGTAAGATGGTCAAACTTTGGATTGCGGTAGGGTTGAAGGCCACCCTTAATTCCTGAGTGACATGCCAGAGGGCACAATCAAAAAGAAGCTAAAAAGCCAGGTTAGGATACAAGTTAGGGAGGCCAGCATGAAATGTATTTTAATTCATATTTAATTAAAATTGAGACATGGTAGTGGTTAACATGGCCTAGCAAGCAGAAGACTGTGAGCATTACTTTTGCCTTAGCCATGAAAAAATGGCTGGGTGATTTTGAACCAGGCAACTTACACACACATTTATTCTTTCTCTCTCTCTCTCTCTCTCTCTCTCTCTCTCTCTCTCTCTCTCTCTCTCTCTCTCTCTCTCTCTCTCTCTCTCTCTCTCTCTCTCTCTCTCTCTCTCCCTCCCTCCCTCCCTCCCTCTCTCCCATACATCTCACATAATTTATTTTTGTTGTTGTGTACAAAAGAGGACAGGGAAGGAGAACTGTCATGTTTGCCATTTTGAGACATATGTAAAAAAAGGATTTAAAAAATCTTTCAAAAGTAACCAAATGAAATAAGTTAATATGCTTAACTTATTAAGCATACCTAAGTATGTCATATCTTTATTGTTCTAAGATGCAGGAAAAAGTGTCCATGTTTTAAAGCTTAAGTCAGCCCTTTGAATGTAAAGCTATCAGCATATTGTTCAAGACAGCAAAATCACAGAAAAATTGGCAGCTACAGCAATCATATTTTGGAGAAATACTGCCCCAAATCTATTTGCTATCCTAATGTGGATTTTTGCATTAATAGAAGCTTCCAAATGCTCTATAAGGCACATTTGATAACTTAGACATCTTCCCTACTCCATTAAAGTACCTGTTCTCTCAGCCAACAATGGCTCAGATGATAGGATATGATTTATGGCCGCTGATGGAAGCAAATCTGGGGCAAACAGGAACAATATGCTGATAGCTTTAGAAGCTTTGTACTTTAGATTGAAGTAAGGAGAACAACCTTTCATTTGACAATTTACTCCCCACAATCTTGGTATTCTTGACAAGGTTTTATAATCCTAGCATTGGACATGCACCATAGAATGCAAAATGTATGTCATGACACTGTGACACAAAACATCCTGTCTGACATACGTGCTATACACTGGGATGCATGTATTTAAGGGGGATAATTGTGCACAACCTAAGTGCCCACATGTCATCATTTTGCATGTCACCATAGTTTGCAGACTCCTGGACTCTTCAGTATCCCCATATACAAATAATGCTTGTGAATATCTTTTGATAATTCCCAGGTTTTCTGCCTGACCAACTTTTATATTTTTCTTCTCTTGGAAATGGAAAATTAATAAGCTGCTATACACAAAATACCAGCCTCTAGCACCACACATGAAAAATGGTTGCAGGAATTGGGTATGGCTACTCTAGAGACAAGAAGGACTAAGGGGGAGGGGACATGATAGCAGTGTTGTGGTATTTGAAGGTCTACCACAAAGAAGAGGGGGGTCAACTTATTTTCCAACACACCAAAAGGCAAGAGAAGAAACAATGGATGGAGACTCATCAAGGAGAGAAGCAACCTGGAATTAAGGAGAAATTTATTACAACAAGAACAATTAACCAGTAAAACAGCTTGCCTTCAGAAGTTGTGGGTGCTTCATCACTGGAGGTTTTTAAGAAAAGTCTGGACATAAATAGGGTCTCCTGCTTGAGTAGAGGGTTGGACTACAAGACCTCCAAGGTTCCTTTCAACTCTGTTCTGAATCTTTATTTCAAGGGGTACCTTTCGGAGTTATAACTTTCATAAACATTCTTTTTTTTAAAAAAGGAAGCAATTCAGTGCTTTCTCCTCACCCCATCTAGAAAAAAGAGAAAGGGAAGACCAGGGTGAATAAGGAGAAGCTACAAAAGACACAGAGAAGAACATCTCAGTTTCCATAAATCAGTGGCTATGATAGTTGTACCTCATGAGAGTCATTATATGGGAATACCAAGGGCATGCTTTCAAAATCATAGATATGCCATTTTGCCTAAAATGGTTTGAAACCCTGAGTTAAAGATGATCAGTATTTTAGAAATATCACCTTCTCAATACCTGTGTCAAGCTTTTTCAAATGTCAGTACTAATAACTGCTCTGTAGAGTGGGAATCTTATTATGGCTGCTCCCTAGAATCTTCCAGATAGTAAGGTTGCTGGAAGTAGAAACCCAAGTGACTATGAGTTCTAGCAAAATCTGGCTAGGTGACTTTGGATCAGTCATTTTCTCTCAGCTTAACTCACCTCACCACAAAGTTGTTGTGGGGAAAATAAGTGGAGCAAGGATTAAAAACAAATCTTTAAAAAAGAAACCCCCAGATACCATAACTGAGATGGAGAAATTTTTTGTCCTTTTTTCTGTGATCTGATCTTAACACTTCTAAAGTTTCTTAATTCTGGGCTTCATAAAGTAATTTAACAGAAGTGTGGCTAACACTTGTCTGATCAGAATGATTCCACACTGCTTACTTTTGTTATTCCAAGTGTAATTTTACCACGGTTATTTCAAATTTGGGGCACAGCACAGAATCAAGACGATTCCCAAGTTTTAAAGTTGAACTTTCAAATTCATTCCTATCCTTAAGTTCCCTCTAACCTATGGCTATGTACAAAACTGAAACTTTGTGCACTTGGACCTGGGTGCAGCAGAGTCTCTAGGCCTACTTTTCATTCGTGAATCAAAGGGAACATTCTGCAAAGCAAGCATTTAGATTTTGCTTTTTATTTTTATTTTTTTTGCCCAGCCCCATTAAGTGGCTTCAGTTATGGTTGGCAGAATGCCTTGCCCTATTTACCTTTAGTCAATGGAGAGCTTCAGGAAGGAATCAATGCATCCCAGAATGCTCCAGGTTTTTGGAATCAGTCCCAGCCTCCTCTGGAATGAAATTATTGCAACTTGTCTCTGGAGGTGTTAAAGCTAAAACTGTGGTTAGTCAGAGGAAACATGCTGTTCCAGCTAGACTATTTTTGAAGGGTGGGGAAAAAAAAGGAAAGAAACCCACAGTGAGAAAGTAACTGTTAAAACAAGAACTGTGCTCCCCCCCTTTTTTTTGAAGGACTGTAAGGTTTATTTATCATACACAAAATATATTAAATATAGACTCCAGACTATCATATTGTATGCTGGAAATAAGGAAATTGATTCAAGCTGCTCTGCCTGTTCCCTGTGGTAGATACTGTTCAATATCCACTTAGAAGTGTTAAATCTCACCCTGGGTGGGGTAGCAGATGAATTTATGGTTTAGATAAACCAAAATGTACATTTAATAGAGAAGACCAGGTCAACGTTATCGACATTTAGAAACATTATAAAGATACAAACTGTTTGCAGTCAGGTTTGCAAATGCAAAGATACTGAAGATTAACTACTGCTGTGAAAATTAAATTTGATTAGGGAAACTGTTCTGGAAAGCTTTTGGGGAAGGCTGACCCAGGAATGACTCCTTGCAATCAACAGTTATTTGTTGGGCTTTGGAAGTTAACCTGAGGCTCAACTGGAACTGACAGCTGTGTGCAGCCTTATTGATTTCCAGTTGGATCTTCCATTTCAAGAGGGCCCAATGGAATGCTAAAGAAATGAGCTGGAACTCCAGTTAGAATAATCACATGCAGGACCTTGCCTAGGAATTGTAAACTGACACTTGCTGGGTTACAGTCTCTCCTCCACCAAGACAAACAGAAAAATATTACTTTCTTGATGAAATATTATATTGTAAAATAGAAGTAAGACAATAATTCTGCAAAGCAACGATCCTGAAGGTTAGCATCATCCTAAATCAGACCTGGATATTTTATGACCCTTGGCCATATCCAGCCCTTTGGCTATCCCTGTCTGGCCCACATGTGGTCAATTGGAAATTTGAAAATAAAATGTAAATAAGAGCCCTGCAGGAACAGAAGAAGAAGCCAAGTGTGCTTCTTTAGTCGGCTGGTGAGAGAAAGTGCTTTTCTGTGCCTGCAGCATTAGAGTGGCGGCCAGGTTGAGGTAAGGCTCCATGCTCCGTCCTCCCTCAACACATGGGCAATAATGTTCAGCCTTTTGGTTTGACCCTCCACAATAGTCTGTTACTCATTTGACCCCTTGGGAAAATTAATTGCCAAACTGTGTGAGAAGTCTTAACAAGACTCTGGAATTTAATAAGTGATGATATATATTCTGTATATATTTCTACTTGTTTCTGATCTTTGTAATAAAAATGATATATCATCTATCATCTATCTTCATCATCATCTTTATATCATGATGGTAGCAAAAAACACAATCAAGCATGGAACAAGTGTGAGGCAAGAATAATTGTAACAATTACTCTACTCCTAGAGCAAGCAAATAAAATGGGAAAGGGTTATAATCCAGCTCCAAAGGGCAACAAACTCTTGGAGATGTGGAGAGCTCACAGGGTGAAAAGATGAAGACGGTGGAGAATTCTTATTGAGCAGGTGGAATTTATGTCATGGAATTTGGTTGTAGTACATTAGTGAACAACTAACCAGCAGAATACCCCATGAAACTTCTTTATCTGGTTGTAAGGATATCGGCTGTGCTTGTTACCATTCAATACATTTCAGAGGTATCCTCAATTTACGACCACAATTGAGCCTCAAATTTCTCTTGCACTCCATTTTACAACATTTTTTTTGCCACAGTTGTTCAGCAAGTCATTACAACTGTTAAGTGAATCATGTTGTTGTTAAGTAAAGCTGGCTTCTCCCACTGACTTTGCTTGTTGGAAACCAGCTGGAAAGGTGACAAATATTGATCACATAAACCCGGAATAGTCCAATTTGTCAATTGTCAAGCGCCTGAATTTTGATCATGTGACTATGAGGGTGCTGCAACAATCATAAATGTGTAACTTTGAAGGGACTCTAAACAAATGATTATAAGTTGAGGATTGTTGTAGATGGTAGATGTATATCTTGTCAAATGATCTTGTCCATAGGAAATTCAGAAGTAAAATTAATTTATCGTTGTCTAGAAAAATACAGTCCATAAATCAAAATGGGCTACATAAAATGGACTGTTAAATCCTTTCCCACCAAATTTATCAGAAACAGAAATATGTATATTTCAAGTTGGTTCAATTATTAGATTATTATTACTATTAGAGAAACAACCTGAAAAGATAGTATGATGTAAATAGAAAATAATTCATTTATAAATAATACGTTCTGCTGCATATTTTCTTCTATAACTCTCCCAATCATTATCCAGAGGTTTTTCATAAATCAGTAAACATCTAGGATTAATCAGAAATATAGGACATAATGGTGATAGACACTTTTGACTCCATTCGTTTCAAATGATACTTGAAAGGCTAAACTTTGGATGGGTCCTTATACCAAACTTCAAAATAAATATAATTTCTACCATCAAGCATTCATGTTCAAAATAAATAGAAAACTAAATTAAGTTAGAACAAGAAAGTTACAAAAGTAATGTTATATATTATTTAGGTCCTTTTTTTGCATAGCTCAAGAGACAAAAGAGGAACTGTTAGTCATCTCTAATTATCTGAAACACCTGTTTTTGCTTGTAATTAACACTATCTTAGTAGTAGGGTTGAACTGAAATTGCAAATAAAATTGAGGCATTTCAGTTTTAAAAATGGCATCTCTTCCCCTCCTTTTTCTTCCCTTTCCTTTTTCATGTTATATTATAAAGATGCATTTTTGCTCCAAATAATGTTTTAGTAAACTAATTTACAGATCATAATGGCAAGAAATCAGACAGATAACTTAACTGCACAATGCACTTGTAATTTTAAAGAAAGTTATTTTTAATAGCTTAAACACATGTACAACATCTCCACCCATCACTGTTAGATGTCATGTAATTAAAGTTGCTCAATAAATTTTGTGTAACTATATTCCAGTACAGGCTTACCTGCTCTCCTCCTCCACAACATAAATCTTTTTCACAATGTAATTCTTTTTAAGAGTTAAATTTTATAAGATCACATTTTTAAAATATTGGGGGGAAATGGAACATGATATGGTGCTTTATTCAGGAATATTTTTTTGGTGGGGGAAAATGGCTATCCTCATTGATTTCTGAAAATAGCTATCTTTATTGGTTCTTCAGTTTCAAAGGGATGGTTTAACAATTTGGTTTGAATTAAAACTTTGCATTTTGAAATCATAGTCTGCATTCAGTTGTAAAATTATAAGAAAACTAAGCCATCAAAGTGAAAATTCTTCTTGCTAGCATCATAGGAAAGATATCCATGTGTGCATGAAAAAAGCAGAATAAGGAACTCAACGATGCATTCACCGCAAAAAAATGTTAGGTTTCAGGATTATTTAAGAGAACCCATGATGATATTACACACATAATGCCATCACACAAACAATGCAATAATATGTTGTGGTGCATATGGTGCCAATTTTTCCCTGTGCTGCTTGCTCTCTTTCATTTCTCCAAGGTTTAGAACTCAGAGTTAAAATCGATGTTCTGTAACCTCATGAATGGAAAGTAGTTTCCTCTCTTTAGAACCTGCGCCCAACCAGAGGATAACATACCCAGAGAGCATATTCAATGAATGTAGGCCATGCACTTAAGAATCAGGCAGAGTCAAATATGACTCACCTTTCTCAAATATCATTCTTTACATAAGACTCAATACCCATACAGGTTAACAGAGGAATTCTCATGACCAACACATATGAAAAGGTTTATTAGGTTGATGCTAGAGCAAGACTGCAGTTTTAACTCTGTTCCATCAGAATTCTGATAGCTTTTGTCTGCAGAAACTGTTTGCAAAGGAACTCAAACTTGCAAGTAATTCCTCAAAAAAATGGGATCCATAGGATTAAGATGTATGTCCTCGCCATAAGGATATCTTAATCAACAGGTCTGTTTATAGATGTTTATGTAAATAACTGAATGCATGCTAAGTTTCAAAGTTTCAAAGTCCTAGGTATGAGTGATGTATGAGGAGGGATCAGGACAAAGAAAGAGGTATCTCTCTAATTCCAAACTTTATGGAAAAGGCCTGAGACTATTATTTTCTATGTGCCTTTTTCATATGGAGAGAAATATCACGACTATAGAATCAGATGCAAGAGATGGAAAGGATTTGAGAGATAGTGTAGTTCAACTGTCAATGGAAATTCTCAGTCATTCATTTTTCATCCAAGAACATAAGTTCTGACTGGTCAGAACTGAGGAAGTGTTCTTTCCCAAGCCTCTAATATATACTGATGCAGACTTGGCTGTCTGCTACATCTAAGGAGGGAGATAAGCAACCCCTTGGCTAGGAGCCCAGAAAATTACCTCTATGAAAACAAGGTTTGAACTCACAAAATTTTCCAAATCATTCACTATGCCTGGATTAGTAAATTGTTGTTTCCTGAAAAATTCCCCTCCTATAAGCTCTCTGGGAGGCGCCAATCAGTAGCCACCTGTTCCTATTCCCTTCTGTGAGCCTTTTTCCAAAGCTGCTCCCTCCTACTCTCAGCCCTACACATACCCACTTCAGGGACAGCCTTCCTCTGTTCTTCCTCACTGCTCCTTGACTCAGACGCCATCTGATGGCCTACTCTGACTCCGAACACCCTCCAGAGTCTTCCTCAGCCTCCAGGGCAGTCCCATAGTGTTCATCACTGTCAGATTCCAGCAACAGCTCAGCTGGCCACTGTTGGGCCACAACAGGAAGCTTCTTCAATGAGAAGTGAAAAGTCTTCTTCCTCAAAGAAGAAACATAGTCCAGTGGTCTTTTGAAAAAGCACCTTTGAGATGATCTAGTTCAGTAATCCAGATTCCCAGGAGGGAGAGGATGCATTCTATGGGGCAAAAGACAGGGAACTTAAGATACTTTGTGTGAAAGAAATAGCATTAAAACAGATCCTAGCAGTTCTCAGAGTATATGCTTAATGGTGCAAGTAATCTGCTTTAATTTGGCAAGATTTCTGTCTACTGTATAGATGAGGAACAATAATGGAATATGCTTAGAAGAATCTTCATGGATCGGTCTTGGTTTGACACGTACAGAAGTCTATTATTGTAGCTTCTGCTATAGTATGCCTAGTGAAAGAGACTTTGTCCCTCTCAAGGCACTGTGTTCAATATTTGACCCCTAAAAATGTCTATAATCTACTTCACTAAATTTGCATCTTTTTTTGGGGGGGGGGGGTTGTCTTCTGGAAGACTATATGTGGCAGCCTTTCAGACAGCTCCCTTTTCCACACCAAATATATCTAGTCTATATCTTGTCTATATTTTCCTTCCATATTGTTTATCATCTTGGTTGCTTTATAAGACATATTTAAAATCTAAAGCACTCCAAATATAAAGGGATTTTTTTTTATTTCTGAAATGAAATAAGCTCCTTCTCCTTTCAGAAAACATGTCACTTCCTTATCCCTCCCTCTCTCTCTTTCTGTCTCACACTACACACACATTCTCTCTCACACAATTATAATCCATCCTGCCATCCACCCATATATTTTTTGAGCTGTTATGTTATATTCCTCTGGAAATGAATCCTTTTTATCCTCCTGATCTTCTATTTCTTTAAATCCTCTTCTTGGTCCCCCTAGTTCACCAGCTGGTGATTTAAACTTCTTTCCTCAAAAAGCAACAACAGCCACAATAAGATAATTTTTTTAAAAAGGGAGAAGCTTCACAACAAGATGTAGACAGATTGAAAAGTGTCAGGGAATTGCACAGCAAATGTCCAAATGAAGTCAGAGATGCTGATACTTGCAGTTTTATATAAATAATTATATATTTACATCAATATATACAGCAAACAAGATGGTCAGGCACATAGGAGCATCATGAGGTAAATCACAGAGCACTTAGGGCACACAGAAGAAAAAGTTGGGAAAGAAAGGGAAACTCCCCCTTCACACCCACAGCAACCAATCACAGCACAGATTGCTTCACGCAGAAGCCAGCACTCTTCCACCAATCAGCTGTAACTCTGTCCCACTGTATAGTTCCACTGCTCCAGGTACAGTGGTGGGTTTCAAAAAATTTTAGAACCACTTTTGTAGGTGTGGCCTGCTTTGTGTGAGTGGCTTGCTGGCCATGTGACCAGGTGAGAGTGGCCAACTTGTAAATGTGGTGAAACTCACTTAACAACGCTCTTGCTTAGCAACCAAAATGTTGGCTCAGAAACTCTGGCATTTGAAGCACACAAATCTTAAAGCTGTCAAGTTACAACCCTTGCACTCCTAACCCTTTAGGGGAAAAAACCCTAGGGGTGTGCAAACTTGACAGCTTTAAGACTTGTGGACTTCAACTCCCAGAATTCCTCCTCCAGTCATGTTGGCTCAGGAACTCTGGAATTGATGTGTGCAAGTCTTAAAGCTGTCAAGTTACAAGACCCTTGCACTCCTAACCCTTTAGAAAAAAAAAACCCAGGTGTGTTCAAACTTGACAGCTTTAAGACTTGTGGACTTCAGCTCCCAGAATTCCTCCTCCAGTCATGTTGGCTTAGGAACTCTGGCATTGAAGCACGCAAGTCTTAAAGCTGTCAAGTTACAAGACTCTTGCACCCCTAACCCATTAGAAAAAAAACCCTAGGGATGTTCAAACTTCACAGCTTTAAGACTTGTGGACTTCAACTCCCAGAATTCCTCCTCTCGCTCTTCATCTTGATGATGTGTGGATGGGCAGAGGGAGGGAGCTGGAACCGGTTCTAAACTGGCAGGAACCCACCGCTGTCCAGGTACTAATTTTAAATATCATTAACAAAATGGCTGCCCCCTCAAGCAAGACTCTTGTAGTTTTCAATCCCCTTAGGTGGGGTGGCAGAATTCAATTTCTCCATTTTCTCCCTCCCACCCATTCTCTTTGCAAAGCTGAGTGCTAGATTTGTGGAAGTTGTTAGTTTGTTCAGATGGCTTAAAGAAAAAGAGAGGTTGTACCCACCTCACCCAGGATCCCAAGATAATCTGATTCCTCCCAATATTAATGGATGTAAGGGAAGGAACCCTCATCAGTAACAGAAGAGAAAATTCAGGAGGTATCTCAAATCCTGTGGAGATACCCTTTAGTAATAATAATAATAAAAAATCCTAAACCACACTATATCAGCAACTCAGGATAAATTAATCTCATAGATCATCATCACAGAAGGGGGGAAAGTCATCCACATGTCAGGAAACATAGATTATAGGACAATTAGTTATGAACACAAGGAAAAGTTTCTTTCAGCAGACAGCAATTCTCATTTGAGTTTCCTAAATCTCAATCCCTGGGGAAAGAATTTATGGGGGAACACTACCTTAAAGTAGGGCAATGAATAAAAATAAATTGACATTAAAACAGTAGCATTTTACTAATCAGCCAGAAGTAGGGATATGCTTCCTTGTCCCTTCAAATGGAAGTCTTTCTTTTGAAAATTTCAGAGAATCCCCTTGGAAATTAGAATGGGCCCAAAACCATTGGCCTTTTGTAAGGCTTTAATACTTGGCTATGGACTCAGGCCTGGGCCTCAGAATGTGTTTAAGGACCCAGTTGCATAGCTTTACTGTGAAGTGCGCACTCACCAAACCAATGACCAGTAGGATCCCACCATTGGATAGGAAGGATTCTATTTGCCATTCAGTTTTTGAGCCTTTCACCTTTCAGGTAGTTTTACATAGGTAGCAAGCTGTTTGTTTAAATGTTGTCAGAATATAAATGTAAGGGATAGGTCTCCAAGTGTAATTTTTTTTTTCCAATCACTTGACCTGATGTCTTTGGTGGTTGCTATAGCAATGGCCCATCTGCTTATAATATTTGAAAAACTAGTGATTCACTGTTCTTAAAAGAAGAATTCTAACACACAAATAGAAAATTAATTTGCTTCCTCTTCAGCTCTTACTCCCTATTTGACAACTTGGAAGAAGTCAGTGTAATCTTATGAAGAAAAATATTTTTTTCTAATTAGAATGACAGAAAATACCCATCCTCCAACTGTTTTCCATGTGTTTGTTTTGTCAGATATATTTTTTCCAGCAAGCATTATTGGGGGGGGGGAGGAAGAGAAGAGGAAAGTGATTAAGTGTTTGCAACACATTAATTAATAACCAAAATGAATGTGATACTGATGTAATTGTTACATATATACTGGTTCTTTTCATGTATTACACTGGTATAAAAAAACAGAGGAATAGGAGCAGTGGTGGGTTCCTACCAGTTCGGACTGGTTCGGCCAAAGTGGTAGTGGTTTGGTGGCCTGGGTTGCTGGAACCGGCAGTGACCCAGGCCTGCCATGCCCCTGAACTGGTTCCCTGGGTGCCGGAGGCAGCACCACCATCTTGTTTTTTAGTTTTATAAATGCACAAAACATTTTAAATTGCACTGTGCATGAGTGCACAGCATGCATCAAGCTCACGTGCATCAACACAGAGCAGAACATTTTAATAATCCAAGTAGGCTGTAACTAAGGAATTGGTGACTATAGAAGTCCTCTCTAAGTTCAGGTAATTGTAATTGGCAAGTAAGATATATCTTGGGAACATCTTATTTATATATTACAGTATTATGAAATGTCTTCATAGAAACATTCCTAGGGTATGGATCAGTGGTAGGTTGCTTCCAGTTCGGACCGGTTCAGCCAAACTGGTAGTGGTTTGGCAGCCTGGGTTGCTGGAACTGGCAGCTACTCAGGCTTGCCATGCCCCTGAACTAGTTCCTCGGGCAGCACCGGCATCTTGTTTTTCAGTTCTGCGCATGCGCAGAACAATTTTAATTGCACTGTGCATGCGTGCACAGTATGCATCAAGTGCACATGCATCAAGCATGCACTCGCAAAGCGTGCACATTAGCAAACCGGCAGTAGTGTCTGTCAGAACCCAGCCTTGGTATGGACAAAAAAAGAGTGTCTCTAGGATCCAATATTTGGAACCTCATTTAATACTCACCAGGTTCTCTTTCCCAGTTAACTTTGATTTTTAAAATATTGTTTTAATTTTAAAACAATAGTCTTTTTAAAATAGTCTGCCTGCCACTAAATGCACAAGTCAAGTGTTGAACTTTTATTATGGAGACCAGATTCAAATTCCCATTCAATCATGGTGCTCCGGTGTGATTTTAGGCTGTCATTCTTTCATGACCAACTAATTTCAGACGACTGTTGTTCTGTTATTGCAGAATGAGGAGCAAAAGAATTGCCCTTCTTTATATTTACTACTGTGAGTTCCCAGAGAAAAGGTGGGATATGAATGCAATAAATCATAAATAAATAGATTGTATTTACACACAAGAGTAACTCAATGCACTGACTCTTTGTCAGTGTTCCAAGTAATGTAGAAAGCAGAACTCCGAGGCAAGTAGATTTCTCAAGGAATGATTTATTGGATGTAGCATATTGGCACAACTAGTGAAAACCGACTCTGAAAGTTTCCATGGTTTTCACCTGATTAAAAAGTAAAAGTTCCCCCTTTCCCCAAGTCATTAGTCACATTGTCCGATAGAGGTGCTGGCCGGTTGCTTGGTTACTCCACATCTCCTCTCCCAGCCACCTGTTGGAATGTCCTTGGTTCCCATAGGAAAACTTTTTGTTTTGACAACAAACCCCCAGCTATCTATTCCCCACCCCCAATCCTTTTCCCTTCTTCTTCCTCTTGAAGCTTCAAAGATGGCCTCAGCCAGGTTTGCTTCAGCGTCAAGTTTGACACTCTTCTTACAAAATAAAAAAGTTCAATAGCTGCAACTTTGTGCTTTATGTGGAATATTCCCAAAGTCGAAAGTAAATTGGATAGTAAGAAGAAACTTGGAACGCTAAAAGCAGGTGGTAGAAAGCAACTGAGTCAATTTTCCATCTGGCCTGCCAATGCTTCTGACTGGCCACATACATATTGGCAGTTATTTTATGAATGCAACAGCTCCCAAGCCACATGGTGGTCATATTGCAAGTACATGAGTTCAAACCTCTAAATGGGACAGCTTGGTTTCAGATGAATCCAGAAACATCATTATTTCCTAAAATAATCTATATCCCATCCATCAGATCATTGACAACATTTCAAAATTAGTTTCCATCTCCTTCAATGAAAATCAAGGGAATCTGATCATTGTTCTATAAAAGTCTTAAATTAAGCATGACATATTGTCTCCCATATATTCAACCTCTGGGCTGATGATTTAGGAAATGAATTTGATGGAACTCATTGTTGGATAGAGTCCCATTTAAGAATAATTCATTAAATTATCAAGAATAAATCATGATGATGCTCCACATGGGGCATTACCCTAACATTTGATTATATAGGCTTTAAACTTTTTAAATTGGGCCAGTGGTGTTGTAAGCAAAGTGACATATATTAGTAGCTTAATCCCCATTTGCTGATTATATTGCATAATAAAATAATACAAATATACAGCATTTTCTTAATAGCTAACCTGGTCTGTGTAAAGTTCTGGAAGATAAATGTTGAACACAAATGCTTAAAATACTTGAATATCATTTGATATTAATTAATTTGAACCTCATTTGATATTAATATGCACAAATATACATATATCCAATTTTTCTCGCATGTTCAATAAATACACATACTTTACTGGAAAAAAAATGCTCTCACTGGAACAAACTTTATTGAAGCAGAAAAAACACTGTAGTTTCTCACTAGAATAAAAATGCTATTTCTTCCTGAAGAGTATAAATATTATATGTAGCTTCAAATCAGGTTAAACTATTGTGGAATTCTTTTTGCCATAAATTAAACAATGTTATGCATCTTTATGCAGAAATAATAGAATGGTGTAAAATGCAATAATATGTAAGTATAATAAAATATAAGATAGATAGATGACAGACAGACAAACAGGCAGACAGACAGACACATTTATATCTATATCTAGAGAGAGAGAGAGAGACTATAGATTCTATTTGAGATTGAGAATAAGGCAGAAATCTATGTTTTAGTTGAAGATACAAAGGTTTTGTGCCACTTTTGGATTTTTTCTGTGTCAAGGACTGCTCATGGTCACTTATAACTTAGTCACCTCCTAAATAGAATAGTTTAACATGCTCTGCAAGGGGCTGCTGTTGAAGAACAGCTAGAAACTAACAAATCCCAAATGCAGTAGCACATAATTATAAATGTGTTTTGGTCACACCAATGTTATACTTCTGCCTTGTCAAACTCACTAGTTCCCAGCATGCTTCTGAGTGAAATTTAAGAGATTGGTTGTCACTTATAAAAATCCTTCATGGTATGAGGTTTGATTCTAACTTGATTCTAACTTTTCAGTACCAACTTTCTCTGATTGTTTCTAGACATCCTATTATAGGTCAACAAATGGGACATGCCATCAAATAATTTCACTCTTTTAGCCTTTAAAAATCGACCTTTCAGTTGCAGGCCCTGCCTTCTGGAACACCCATCCCTGAGACCCAGTTGGCTTCAACCTTGATGGCATCTTCAAACACATGAGTGGAGTTTTTTTGTTGTTGTTGTGGGGGTCCATGGTATTGATTGGGTCCATGAGACTGACATGTCATCTCCTGATTATTTATTTTGCCCTCCATTTACACTATGTATAAATAATTGTACCGTATATACTTGAGTATAGGCCGACCCGAATATAAGCAGAGGCACCTAATTTTACCACAAAAAACTGGAAAAGTTATTGACTCGAGTATAAGCCTAGGGTGGGAAATGCAGCAGCTACCGGTAAATTTCAAAAATAAAAAATCAGTGTTATTTGAAACTCAAAGTTATGTTTATTCAAGGGACCCGCTTAATTAAAGTGTTCTATAATATCAGTATGACTTATAATACTGCAAGTCTACAATATTAAAATACTTGTATAGGGGATCCCCGGGATCCCCCGAAGAGATCAAATCACAACCAGTATGCCACCTTCTTGGTATATTGTTTTTATTTTCATTGAGTTTTTAAAAATGAGCATTATTTCATCCTTTTTTTCTTTATGTTTGATTGGTATCTGCAATTTGTGTTAATTCTGTTCATACATATAATATAAATGAAAAACCCAGCTTTCTTAAAAAATCTTTTAAGTTCTTTCTGGTGCTTTCTTTTAGAATTGGCCAACTAATATTTCTGTTCGCCCAACTAATGCCAGGCAGAGTTAACTGAAAAAGTAATTTTTCATGAAAGGGCATTTTCCTAGGATTTTAATTGTTCTTACTGTCAGATTTCTCCTTATTTCCAGCTTGAGTCTCCTTCTGACAAGTTTCCATTGCTTCTTGTCCTGTCCTCAGGACATGTAGGAGTTTTTGTAAGAGGAAAATTTAATTCTGATATCATGTACAATCTGTGCCTGACAAAATGGTTACTGTTGTTTTGTTTAAATTTTGCAGGTTGAACCTTGGCAATAGAAAAGATTGTTTGTGTTTCCAATCAACATTTGGATCCTGCTGTTTTTCTCTGAGAGAATAATTTGCTTTGACATCCCTTTTTAAGTAATCTGCTGCAAGCACTTCATTAAGGTGGGGCAAAGTTCATTATCTCCATTTTTCCACTGCTGGTCTTAAAGATGGTATCATCCGTCACTAACTGTGCAATATAAAAACTGCTCAATTTGTTTCTTTTCATTCACTCTGAAAGCAAAGCGCACACCTCCCCCAAAAGAAAATCCCCCAGGCATGTTCATCTGAAACTGTGATCTGTCTGATTAAAATGCAGAGATACCAGCATTTCTCCTTTATCTGGAGTCAGTTGAGTCTGTATTGTTTGAATTTCATTAACACTGATTCAATCTTCCTCTAGTACTGTTTTCCACTTTTTCAGGCAGCTGGTTAAATTGCCACATTTTTTTTTAAAGTCTGGCATGTGGATTTATCATGTAATTTCCTATAATAACATTTAAAAACATGTCTACATGATTCTCATGCTGTCTTCCTAAAACAGAACTTGGGAACACGGTGTGCTATATGGTGCCACTGCTTTTGAATGAGGTTTGTGAGCTCTTATATTTTCCTGAATTCCAGTGTTAGTTTTTTTAATCTATTCCTACTCTGCCTGTTTCCCTCCTTAACTTCTATCTAGATTTCTTTGTATTTTGATTCCCCTCCTCCCTCTCTCTCTCTCTCTCTCTCTCATATATATACATATACATATACATATACATATACATATACATATACATATACATATACATATACATATACATATACATATACATATACATATACATATACATATACATATACATATACATATACATATACATATACATATACATATACATATACATATACATATACATATACATATACATATACATATACATATACATATACATATACATATACATATACATATATATATATATATATGTACACACACACATACATACACACACACACACATACATACATACATGCATACATACATGCATACTAACTTCACAATTGATATAAAAACTACGAGTGGGGAAAGGAACCATGGAAATATACATGCTTGGAATTACAAGAAAAAATAGAAAGACCTGCACATGGATTTGAGAACAAAAAAAAAGTATGGTATCATCAAGAGAGTAGAAGAATTGAAAAGAAAATTGTCTGGTCACATAGCAAGACGAACTGAAGACAGGTGGTCCAAGGTAGTCGTAGAATGGATCCCACATGATAAAAAGCGTCCACAAAAGAGACCTACAAAAAGACGGGTCGACAATGTCACCAAGTATTAAGGGCCCAGTGGGCAAAAGAAAGCTTGGTTGGAAGAGGCCCTCATCCTCCAGTGGACAGACAATGGCTAAAATGATTCATCTAAATATGCTTATACATATGCATATACAGTAGATCCTCTAGTCACAACAATAATTTGTTCCATAACTTTGATCGCAACCTGATTTGGTCATGACCTGAACCTAATTTTGGAAATTTGACTCTTAGGGGAAAAAATGGCATAAAAGGGGAAATTGGCCACAAAAAAAAAAAAATGTGAATTTTTTGGTCGGAACCCGATTTGGTCATTGTCAGAAGTGTCCGTGACCAGAGGTTCTACTGTACATATACAGGATATTTAAAGGGTAGAGTTCAATGTTTGATTGCTACTGTGTTCCTCCCTTTGCACATATGATCTTAAAATTCCTTGCCTTGATAAAGATACGGAAGTGATTCAAATTGTGCAAGTGATGTCATAATCAATATGGCCTCCAATCATTTTGATCCTGCCATAGAAGAAAGCGACTCTAAATGTCCAGCCTGGGAGTTAAGTACTCTTTCAGTGTGTGTGTGTGTAAACACCCAGGTCTTCTGAAGCACTTTTTTCCAGGTTTATTTGGATACTATTTAAAATTTAATGCATATTTTCTTAACTATTCTTTGGGTGCTCTAAAATAAGGATACACCTGTATCAGATGTGACACACCTTTGCTCCTTCTTTTTCTTCTGCTGTCTTTTTCTCATCCGCTGCATTGGGCACTATGATACCAGTTTATATCTTGTTTTGCACTTTTTAATACACCACTACAAGAGGTGAGTTGCCGCCGGTTCAGCCCGATTCAGCCAAACCGATAGGGGTAATTGGGCACAGGAAACTGAACCGGTAGTGATGGCTGGCTGATCATGCCCCCGAACCAGCCCACTCCAATGCTCACTCTGCCTTCACCACATGCATCCACAGAACTGCCACATCCTGTCTACATAATTAAGAATCTGTGCTAGCATAACCCGCCCTCCCCACAAGCCAGGGTATGCCAAAGCCACTGCCATTGCAGCTGTGGCGAGGACAGGGGAAGCACGCTGGAGAGGGCAGCAGTGGCAGGAGAGGGCTGCATCCCAAGTCATGGAGTAAGAAACTGGAAGAGACACCTCCTTTGTGCTCCACTAACTCCCCACTGGAAATGTCTGGGTTTAGTTTGGATCTGGGGCCCGCTAAGGAGCTGCTCAGCTTCATCAAATTCCTGCAATGGGTAAGTTGAGTGGTCGCAATGGAACATGCCCAGCCAAGAGGGCCAAGAGGGCTGCAGAGCACAGAGCCAGGAAAAGCCATAAGTTTCCTAGAAGGAATTGAAGCATTCAACTTTGCAGTTCAGAGGCCAAGCCTGTGTTTATAAATCCAGTGGGCAAGTGAGGGGGGAGAGATAAAAACAGAAAGAAAAGAGTGGGAGATAGGAAAATTGCAGGTAGAGGTGCTGGATTGTGCAAGCAGGGAGGGAGGGAGGGAGGGAGGGAGGGAGGGAAGTTCACCCAATCCTGGCTCAGGACAAGGTGGGGGGAAGAGGAGCTAGCTACAACCTCCCAAAACACTTCCAGGCTCCTTGATGGCTGTGGGAAATCACAAAGCCCAGATGTCAAAACTCCCCACCCCACCAGTAGAGAAGTGCTTTCTTTGTAGAGAAGTGCTGTTGGCATCTACAGGCTCTCACTTTATTCCCCAGCATGGCCCTGACAATCGGCCACCCCCTGGCCACATTTCAGACTCCATAGCTGACGAGGGACCGCTCCTGAGCATGCCGCTGCTGTAGATTGTGCTGCTGCCTATAAAAAGCTGAGGGATGGCTGGTGTGGGTACCAGGGAGCCATCCATCAGCAAAATGGACCCCTGCATGCCTCTCCCTTCACCACTTCCACCCCATGTATGGTGAACTCCAAAATGGGACTCGACATCGAAATGCACATGTGCACGTGTGCCCTGCAATCATGTGTGGCACCCCTTTTGCATTCCGTTTTCATGCCTTTGAGTGGAGCAGAGCATATAGAGACAGGATGCCGTGCAGGGCCTATTCCATCTACTTGTCGGCATGAAAATGGAATGCAAAAGGAGGAACCCAGGATGGGGTGCGGGCGCCACAAGCAACTGCAGGGCACAAGCGTATGCATACAACCTGGTGTCATCCCCACCCCACCCCAGGTTTCTCCTTTTGCATTCGATTTTCGTGCCTACTGATAGAGGAAAGCAGGCCCTGCACGGCATCCTGGCTCTGCACTCAGCTCCACCCAAAGGCACAAAAACAGAGTGCAAAAGGGGCACCACGCATGATTGCAGGGCACAAGAGTGCACGTGCAGTCTGGTATCGAGTTCCATTGCGGGGTTTGCCATACCTGAGGGTGGAGGTGGAGAAGGGAGAGGCATCCATCTTGCATCCATCTTGTAAAGAGCTGAGGTGACACAGTGGTTAGAGTGCAGCCCTGCAGGCTACTTCAGCTGACTGCAGTTCTGCAGTTCAGCTGTTCAAATCTCAAGGTTGACTCAGCTTTCCATCCTTCCGAGGTGGGTAAAATGAGGACCTGGATTGTTGGGGGCAATATGCTGACTCTGTAAACCGCTTAGAGAGGGTTGAAAGCCCTATGAAGTGGTATATAAGCCTAACTGCTATTGCTATTGCTATTGCTGATGGATGGCTCCTCATTGCCCACACCAGCCATTCCTCAGCTTTTCAGGTGGAGGGAAGCTTCTCAAGAAGCGCTACTCTACTGGTGCGGTGGGGAGTTTTGACATCAGGGCTATGTGATTTCCTATCAGGGCTGCATGCTTGCAGTGCCTGGGGGTGTTTTGGGGGGTTGCAGCGGGTTCCCTCTCCCCTTGTCTCCCCCTTGATCCTGATACAGGATCAGGGAACTACTAACTTAGGGTTAGGGTTAGCTATCCATGAATTAGCAGAGCAAAATGGACATCACCCTTAGACTCGGTGCCTGTCAATATGGTCAGGAGGGGGCACACCTTTTTCTCCAAGCTTCTGTACATTTCCTGGCAAAATAAATAGGAAAATCCCATGGGGGAAAATTCCACTTAGGCTTCAGGTTAGCTCACCATGAACTCACAGAGCAAAAGGGACATTGCCCTTGAATTAGGAGCCAGTCGGTATGGTTAGGAGGTAGCACACCTTTTCAGCCGGCCTTCTGTACATTTCCTGGCAAAATAGTGGGGAAAATCCCATTCGTGAAAATTCCACTTAAAGTTAGAGTTAGCTCTCCATGATCTAGTAGACCAAAATGGACTTTTCCATTGGATTAGGAGCCAGTCAATATAGTTAGCGGGGTGCTCAACTTTTGAGCAGGATTTATGTACATTTCCTGGCAAAATACATGGGAAAATCCCATTTGGGAAAATTCCACTTAGGGTTAGGATTAGCTCTCCATGAACTCGTAGAGCAAAATGGACATCATCAGTGGATTAACAGCCCAACAGTATGGTTAGGATGGTGCACACCTTTTGAGACAGACTTATTTACATTTCCTGGCAAAATACATGGAAAAATCCCATTGGCGAAAATTCCAACAGGTTTAGGTTTAGCTCTCCTAGAACTCGTAGAGCAGAATGGACATCATCAATTGATTGACAGCCCATCAGTATGGTTTGGAGAGTGCACACCTTTTCAGACAGACTGAGTGTGCATGAATGACATCAAGTTAGGCACGCCCACTCAGTCACATGCCCCCCACCTTGCCGTACCCCCAGAAACTGTAGTAAAAATTTTGAAATCCACCCCTGATCTGCGTTCCTATAGGATATAGCAATAGCAGTAGACTTATATACCGCTTCATAGGCCTTTCAGGCCTCTCTAAGCGGTTTACAGAGAGTCAGCATATTGCCCCCAACAATCTGGGTCCTCATTTTACCCACCTCGGAAGGATGGAAGGCTGAGTCAACCCTGAGCCGGTGAGATTTGAACCGCTGACCTGCTGATCTAGCAGTAGCCTGCAGTGCTGCTTTTAACCACTGCGCCACCTTGGTTGAATGTTTTTCATTCAACCTTGAGTGAAAATGACTATTACAGCCATATCATTCTATGATCCAAATGTTTTCCTGTTTGTCTGTGTAGAAGTCCTCATATGAATGCATAAGAGGCACTATCACTACAATACAATCATCTCAATCAGAAGTAAGAGTTACATTGCCACTTTTCCACTGACAAAGACTTTACCTAGCAGGCTTTTATTTTCTACATACACAGTAAGGGAAAGTAAGCGAAGGTGAAACAGATGTAATTAAGTTCATAGAAAATTATAACTATGTTTTAGTAATGGGCACTTCCATTGTGGCTCCATTATAGCATTATTCTTCCAAATGAATAGAACACTTATACTAACACCTCTCTCAATCCAGAGAAAATTAGCCACAATTTAATATTGAATAATATTGAAATTAAACCTAAGATTAAGCCTAAATTTTATTTTTGATTTCTCACTGCTGATATTATCTAGGTACAATCATTAATGCTTTTGACAAATCAGATGTCAGATCTAGGAATGGAAAGAAATCCATTAAGCTTTCATTTCAATACAAAGAAATCCAATTTGGAGTTCTCAAATCTATACGAGGAATAGTGTGCCAGTATCTACAATTTTTCAAATGTAATTATGCAGTCTGTAATTAGACACCCCCACAGAAAGGATCCATTAGCAAATAATGGAGTACAAACAATGAATATATTATGAGAAAATTGCAAAAATGTATTATATTAAGAAAAACAATATAAACCAGGAATATTTTTGCAGACTGTAAAATATTCTTGCAGTGTATATAGAAATATAAATTACATATAAATGATACCTGTTAGGAAAAATGTTCATAAAATATGCATAAATTGTTGAGTGTATATTTTAAAAACTTACAAACTAGTTCAGAAAAGAGACATAACAATAATTTTCTCCTATTTTCATTTCAATTTACTTTTTTTTTAAATGAGCAACGACTCATATAAAAAACTGGACTTTATATGTCCAGTTTTTCCATATTGCAGATGGCATTTGAGAAGTGGCTTTGAAAAATATTTTTCTTTGCAGGTGTTATTTTCTCTTTTCTCTGTTTTTCTTAACAATTTATTCTTAGGATATGCTATACTATCTACATTAAGCCCCTGGAATCATATTTCTTAAGGTAGTTGTGCAATTCTAGGATCTTCTTTTTATACAATAGTTCATACCACACATTTCTGTTTAGCACATAAACCCTAATAATTCAATCTAGTATAAGACCCAGAACTTTTTATTGTACGTCACTTTTTTTAACCTGTTTGTCTGATTCATTTTACGAAAACATAACATCTAAAGTTCACATAAGTATAAGGCAGTAATGGTTAACATTTTCAGTACAGATTCCCAAACTGGAATGCACACAAATGCACACTGGTCACCTGGTCTTGTATGCTGGCCAGCTGGTCTTTGTGCATGCCGGAGTGCCAAAAACCTGAAGACCAGGTGGCATGTGCATGCATGCACTGGAAACCAGAAAAGCAGCTGGCCATGGTGTGCATGCCCACAGTGAGGGCTCTGTGTGCCACCTCTGGCACACATGCCATAGATTCGCCATCAGGACTATAGGGCTTTCAGTGCATGGATCAGTCTAAGAGCAAACTTCACTTTTAAGAATCAACTAGACCAGTGGGTCTCAACCTTCCTAATGCCGCGACCCTTTAATACAGTTCCTCATGTTGTGGTGACCCTCAACCATAACATTTTCCGATGGTCTTAGGTGACCCCTGTGAAAGGGTCGTTCGACACCAAAGGGGTCCCAACCCACAGGTTGAGAACCACTGAACTAGACAAACCATGGAATCATTCTTCTTCCCACATATAATAGGGATCATTATATTCCTTTCATACAGAGGAAGATGTCTCACCCATCATCAGTGATCTCCAGTCAGCCCTACCTCATCAAGAGGCATCCCCGTCATTTGCATGTCCTTCATCTTTCCACATTTAATTTAAGCTTGCACCATTTCCCCTCCCTTCCAGAATCCTCAAGAAACAGCCACTGTCTCTTCCTTTTCTTCCTCTTCCTTGACTGACCTGCAGAACTGCCCATTTGTTGTGGACAGGGAAAAGAAAAGGAACCATGGACCATGAAGAAAACTATACTTCCACTCATCATTCCAGAGGGGAAGAGAGCTTGTCTATCAACCATCAGAAAACACACCCCCAGCCAGTCCTACCTCACTAACAGGAATCCAAATCATTCCTTTGTTTTCCCCTCACAAAGTAAAGTCTATTTCCTTAAAGTACTGTAAACTAAAAAACATGGTTGATTTTTATGGATCCAGGCATCCGTTATGTAAATTCTTAAAATAACTAACAGATAACATGAATGGTTTGACTAAAGTGTATGCAGCAATAACATGTTTTGTGTTTTAGATTGCAAGAAAAAAGCAAGCAGCTTTTAATGTAAGTACCTTATCTGACTTTCTTCAATATTATCCCAGTTGTGGTTCCCTGAAATATTTAAAAATCAGTAGGTAAGTAGAACAACAAATTCCTTTCTGAAAATGTTTGCAGTTTGGAAATATTTGTTTATGACATAGTAATAGGCAATAATATTCTACAATTTTATTCTGTAAAATAGAATTCAAAATTAGTAGTCAAAAATAATGCTTTGCATAAAAATATTTTGCTCACTCATAAAATAATAAACTGGAATGCATTTTGAGGATGACAATAAAATACAATGTAGACTAATGATAAATGACACAATTAAGTAGCTTATTGAGACTGATGACAAAGACATAACAACAACAACAACCAAAAGATCCAAAGTCTATAGCCTGAAGCAATACTTGTAAGATTTAGAAGCCAGCAGAAATCTTAGGAAGATATTAGTTGGAGATTTTCCTACAAAGAATATAAGAAGGGGAAAAAGATTTGCAGGAAAGAAAGAATATCTTAGATTTGTTTATTTGTTTGTTTGGGTGAAACAATGCCATTGGTAGCACTAGACAAATCAAGCTACTATTGTTAGGTAGACTTTCTTCTCCTTTCATTGAAGCCTTCAGAATGATTCTGATCTCATGTAAAAAAAATTCACTCATGTCAGAAGAACTGAGGCACTTCTGGACTAGCTGGTAACATCACCATTGTTTGGGGGACATCCAGTGTAACTCAGGGATCACAGGTTTAATATGTTCCTGAAATCAACGCTGAAGAAAGGAGAACCATCATACCATCATGCCTCCTATTTCTAATTTGGAATCAGAAGGATAATATGATCAATAGTATCAGAATCTGATGAGAAATCAAGGAGGGCCAAGATAGAACTGGCAGGGAAAAATGCTTTAAAAAGCATAAAAGAAGCTTCCGACGATCACGCGGCTCACAGCTCAGCTGCACAATCCTCAGAAGCTTTTTTTTTTTTACTACCAGTTCACAGACAATCCGCCCTTCCGATTCGGCTGAACTGGGCAAACTGGGAGGATTTCACCCCTGCACTACCCCTATCCCAGATAGATGGTCAACAAGCATAAAATCAGTGATGTCCCAGCTATAATCATGTCTGAAACCCAAGTGAAAACGGTCCAGATAATTTTCTTCCCCCATAGTCCTCTGGAGCTGCAAGCCAACTACCTTTCCTACAAAAGGAAGACTAAAGACTGGACAAAAATTGTTCAGCTCTGTTTGAGCCAATGATATCTTCTTGGGGAGAAGACAGACAGCCTCCTTCAAACCAGGTAGAAATACCCGCTGCCACAAAAAAATTGGATCAAATCAATGTCACCTCTCAGGAGGCCTTGACCAAGCAGAAGGACTTGGATCTAAAACAAAGATCCTTTCATGACCCCAACAGGAGTTGGACCAAAGGATGAGAGTTCATCCCACTCTAAGGTAGCACTCTGGTCTCAAACGGGGCTTGGTAACGTCCAGCCCAGTGTACTAACCACAAGGGGCACCATGATCCATCTCATATAATAACTTCCAGGATTGGCTATTGGGTGTTTTAATTTTAAAATTTCACCATGAAATAGTTTAATTTTCAAGTTTTCTAATTGGTAGATGCACTCTTTATTTTATTTATTTTTATTGATTAATTTAGAATATTACTGTGGCCATCCACTTACATATAAACTCTTGGCAGCTAATAATGATCAACAGAAAATGATATAATAAATCCTCTATTGATCAAACAAAAATATTTTGAAATCCTGGTATAACAGAGAAGGCTCCATATAGCTGAATCAACCACACCTTGCTGGTTTCATTTAAGATACCAGCCCTGTGGCCAGAGAGGAGACTTAGCCAGATCTGCTGGATCTTAGAAAGCAATATGGTCCACAGGACAGCTATATAATCAAGAATGCACAGTTCACCAGTCCTACAAGTTGGCATTGTTTAATAGAAGGCAGCTGGAGTGCCCCTGTATGATTGGATCTGATGGGATGAACACAGGTCCCTAGAGATTGGCAGATCCCACACTAACCTGCTCTTGTGCCATGAAAGACTTTAAAAGTGAGAACTAGAATCTTAATAGGATACTAAGAGCCAGTGCAGCTTATGCAACAGAAGTACAGTATCTCAGGTAATTTTTACATGTCCAAATATTATGTTGCATTCTGTACTAGTTGGAGTGTTCTTCAAGGGCAGTCCCATGTAAGCTCCATTGCAGCAATCCAATGGGAAGTGACTAAGGCATGGCTGATAGTAAGTTGGTCTTCCCGATTCACAAATAGGTACAAGACAAATTTGTGCAAAACTGTTCCTCATCACAACTGCCCCTTGGTTTTTCAATAGGAACCATTAATTCAGAAAGAGTTTCAAATTCCACACCATCTCTGTCTGGGGTAGTTCTACTCTTTCAAAAATTAAAGATGAAAAATCTCCAATCCAGATACACAAAAAGACAAAAGACTAGAACAGTTGGAACTAGCCCAGGGGAAAAGGACACAAACCCATGGCCTCAACTTCTCACCTTCTAAGCTGATCTAGAAAGATTCAGTGGTATTGAAATTCATTGCAAAAATCCAGAAAGGCAAGGATGGACACATCATACCCATCTCAGGGCATTCAGAGGTTATCCACAAATTCAGTCAATGCTTCTCAGTACCAGCTAGGCTAGAACCCCAAACAAAAAGGTTGAAAAGATGATTATCTGCTTGCTCCAGGGCCCTTTGAAGTTGAGTGCCTAACACTTTCTCAACATCTTTCCCTAAAATGGAAAGGTGGGAAACTACATGACAGTTATCCATCACTAGCTCCAGTCCTAATGGAAGGCAGGCTGAAGTCTCCTAGCATCTCAGGTTTAGAGAACTCTACTGCTAACCTGGCCACAGGTAGCTCAGACAGGGATGATGCTATCAAGCAGGGAGGCAAGTAAGCTAGCTAAAACCTCATGTGATCCTCAAAGGCCAACTTCACAAACATGGTCTCACTTTGGGCTGTATCCAGAGATTCCCAGATAATTATAGACACATTCCTCAGTGATGTGCGGTGAGCTTCATGGCCGGTAAGGCAAGTGCAAAAGCCCCGGGGAAGCCCTGGCGCCGCATCCGCCATAAGCGGCATCGGGACCCACTCTATGGCGGATGGCGCTGGGACTTTAAAGTCCTGCCGCCAGGGCCCTGCCGCCACTTTAAAGCCATGCCCCCGGGCACCGACTGCTCCAGCGAGGCTTCCAGCTGCATCCCGGCAGGTGGAGAGGGCGAGGGAGGACTGGAGGCGACGGGCGGGTGGGAGGACTCAGCAGCGCTGCTGCACCAGCAGAGCCAGTCTGAGGGACAAGGGGCAGCCGAGCCTTCGTGGCAGCAGGGCTCCGGTGGCAGGGCTTTAAAGTCCCGGCACCATCCACTATAGAGCAGGACTGGGTCCTCCCTTCTACGGCTCACCCAGCCTTCACAAACTGTTTGCTGACAGAGGGGAGAAAGGACAGGAGAGGACCGCCGCCTTCCAGGCCAAGCATGTCAGTCTCCAGCTATGGGCTGTAACTCCGCCTTTAGCTGGGCTGGAAGCTGGAAGCTGGCTAGCGCCCGACAGCCAATGGCCGAGCGGCCCGAGGGGCGGCTCCCGGCCAGCAGCAAAGCAAGGCTGCTTGGGCGGCTGAGGCTTGGCTGCCCCTCATTCCTCAGACTGGCTCTGTTGGTGCAGCGGCACTGCTGAGCCTGCCCGCCCGTCGCCTCCAGTCCTCCCTCGCCCACTCCGCCCACTGGGATGGAGCTGGAAGCCTCGCTGGAGCAGTCAGTGCAGGCGCGCATCTTCAAGATCATCGTCATCAGGGACTCCAACGTGGGCAAGACCTGCCTGCCTGACCGCTTCTCCGGCGGGACCTTCCCCGCCAGCACCAAGGCCACCATAGGCATGGATTTCAGGGAGAAGGCGGGATTTCAGGGAGAAGGCGGGATTTCAGGGAGCACATCAAGCATGTCCCGCTGAATGGCCAGCCTGGAAGGCATGCTGGCACTTTAAAGTGCATGCTGCCTCGGCCCGCCATAGAGCGAAACATGTCCTGGTTTGTGGCTGGGAGGCATGCCGGCCATACAGTGGGGCGGCGGCATGCACTTTAAAGTGCAAGCGTGCCTCCCAGCCACAAACCAGGACATGTTTTGCTGTATGGTGGACCGAGGCGGCATGGCTTTAAAAAATAAATGTGCCAGCCGGCTTGCCAGCAGAGGTGGGTAAAAAAAAAAACCACACACACACAAATAATAAAAACAAATTACAATTACTTACATTACAAATAATTTTGAATTCCTCCCCCCTGCCTCCTCTCTCTGACCCACATACATTCCAGCTGTGTCAAAAATGCAAGATTTGGTCTAGCCAGGGCCAGGCAGGCTAGGATAGTTGCTGCTAGAATCACCACGTGAATGACTCTGCTTAACTGTTTTAAAAAAGCTTCTAAACAAAGTGCCCTCTGCAGGAGGAGGTGGGAGAATCATGTGCCTCCTTTGCATAAGAGCCAAGGTGGCGCAGTGGTTAAAATGCAGCACTGCAGGCTACTGCTAGATCAGCAGGTCAGCGGTTCAAATCTCACCGGCTCAGGGTTGACTCAGCCTTCCATCCTTCCGAGGTGGGTAAAATGAGGACCCAGATTGTTGGGGGCAATATGCTGACTCTCTGTAAACCGCTTAGAGAGGCCTGAAAGGCCTATGAAGCGGTATATAAGTCTACTGCTATATAAGGAATTTTTTGTCTTTTAACCCTTGGTTAACTCTGAGCAACGGTTAAAAGGCAAATAATTCCTTATGCAAAGGAGACCCATAGTTCTCTCGCCTTCCCCTACAGTTAGCGCTAAGCAGACTCAGAGTCACTGTGACTTGGAGTCTGGCAGCAACTACCTTGGCCTTTTTAATTATTTTAAAAATTCTTTTCTTTTCCTCATGAGACTGGTGAAGCCCCGCCTCTCGTGCCTCCCCTGTCTGCACGTCCCTGATATTCCTGCTCCTGAGTTGTGGCTGACACCATACAAAACCCAGGAAAGGCATATCTCAGAGCGGGAACTCCTTGCACTCAAATAACTTCATTTCAAAAAAGCATTTTAGATCAGTCCTCTTTTCCGAGAATAAACATGGATGAGGTGATCTTTGTTGCAGGCTAACCTTTTATTAAATGGCATCAGCCAAAGATGAGGGCCTCCAAAGTGGTAAACAATGCTTGGGACTTTGTATTCGGATACCAGAATATGGAATTAGTATTAAAGATGAAGACCAAGCCCTATCTACCACCATTTCTTCCTGTGCTCATCACCATCCTGATATCTTCACTTGATGCATACAGTAATAATGTAGGTCAGTACTATATCGGAGAGTGAACACAAAGAAAAATAACAAGAGCACTTAGATTTATATACTGCATTACAGCTCTCTCTAAGCGGTTTACCAAGTCAGCATATCACCCCCAACAATCTGGTTCCTTATTTTACCTGTGGTGTCCTGCATCCACTTTGCTCCACTTCCAGTGTGGGGGGTCTGCTTCCAGCGCAGGGAGCAGGATGTGCTCTGATTGGTTGCATGTCAGATGGTTCCGGGTTTAAAAGAGCTGTCAAAAGTGCTGAATGGCTGCTGTGGTAGTGAGCCAAGCAGCCGCTGGTTAGAGCTAATTGTAATAAAGTATGTTAGCCTTGCGAGTCAAGTGGGCTTGTTGTTGACGTACCTGCCTCCCAACAGCGTGACAACAGCCCTCCCCTTCCTCCTCGAGTCAGTAGCCGAGCTGGCGGTTGAGTTCCCCAGACTTATGATACTGGGGGACTTTAACTTGCCTTCGCTCAGCGAACACTCTGATGGAGCACAGGAGTTCATGGCTTCCATGACAGCCATGGGCTTGACCCAAGTAATCCAGGGCCCGACCCACTCAGCAGGTCACACACTCGACCTCGTATTTCTCTCGGAGCAGTGAAGTTGTGATCTTGGTTTGAGGGGTAGTGAGATCTTGCCCCTGTCATGGTCAGACCACTTCCTACTGAGGCTTGACTTTCGTTGACCAATCCCCCGCTGTAGGGAGGAGGAACCGATTAGGTGGTTCCACCCCAGGCGTCTTATGGATCCTCAGGTTTCCAGACGGCACTTGGCGTTATGCCTGATACTCTCACCCGCAGTTCAGTGGAGACCTTAGTTACTACTTGGAACTCGGTAGTGTCTGAGGCTCTCCACAGAATTGTGCCTTTACGGCCGATCTGCAGCAGTGGATCCAGGAGGGCTCCTTGGTTTACTGAGGACCTCCGGGAGATGAAGCGCCAAAAGAGATGCCTAGAGCGCCGCTGGAGGGCCAGTAAATCCGAGTCAGACTGAGCACTCCTGAAAACCTGTATCGGAGCATATCTATCGGCAATACGGACAGCTAAGAACAATCACATTGCCGCTCTGATAGCGTCCGCTGAGTCTCGCCCTGCCGCCTTGTTTAGGGTGACCCGCTCCCTCCTAAATACGAGGGTTGCGGATAACCCTTTACAAGGTAGAGCAGAGGAATATGTCCAGTTCCTCGCAGACAAAGTTGCTCGGCTTCGGATGGACCTGGACTCCAATTGCACAGAGCCAGCCGGGGTACCGGGCGAAGGTCTTGAACACCACCTCTGGACTGACTTTCAACCTGTTGCTCCTGATGAAGTGGACAAGGCCATGGGAGCAGTGAGTGCTGCCACGTGTGTACTGGACCCGTGCCCCTCCTGGCTGGTCGCGAACAGCAAGGAGGTGACGCGGAGCTGGGTCCAGGCGATGGTGGATGCTTCTCTTCGGGAGGGCTTCTTCCCACCAGCATTGAAGATAGTGGTGGTGAGACCCCTCCTGAAGAAGCCATTGTTGGACCCAGCTAGTTTGAACAACTACCGTCCAGTCTCCAACCTTCCTTTCATTGGGAAGGTTGTTGAGAAAGTGGTAGCCTCTCAACCCCGACGGTCCTTGGATGAAGCCGATTATCTGGACGCCTTTCAGTCTGGATTCAGGCCTGGCTACAGCACGGAAACTGCTTTGGTCGCACTGACCGATGATCTCTGGAGAGCCAGGGATGGAGGTCATTCCTCCATCCTGGTGCTCCTTGACCTCTCAGCGGCCTTCGATACCATTGACCATGGTATCCTTCTGCGACAGTTACGAGAGGTGGGAGTTGGTGGCACCGTTTTCCAGTGGTTCTCCTCCTACCTCTCAGACAGGTCGCAGTCGGTGTTAGTTGGGGGAGAGAGGTCAACCCCTAGGCCCCTGAAATATGGGGTTCCTCAGGGTTCGGTCCTATCCCCCCTTCTGTTTAATATCTACATGAAACCACTGGGTGAGATCATTCGATGGCATGGGATCAAATACCATCAATATGCGGACGATACTCAGCTGTATCTGTCTGCCCTGTGCCAACTCAGTGAGGCGGTTGACATGATGTGCCAGTGCCTGGAGGCTGTCAGGGTCTGGATGGGGGTTAACAAGCTTGTACTCAATCCAGACAAGACCGTGGCTGTTGTGTTTTCCTCCCAAGAATTTGGCCATTATTCCATCACTCAGGCTGGGGGATGAAAATTTACGCCCCTCAGGCAGGGCACGCAACTTGGGAGTCCTCCTGGATCCACAGCTGACTTTAGAACATCACCTGTCGGCTGTGACCAGGGGGACATTTGCCCAGGTTCGCCTTGTGCACCAGTTGCGCCCCTACCTGAACCGGGAGGAACTCGCAACAGTCACTCACGCCCTCGTGACCTCAAGACTGGACTACTGCAATGCGCTCTACATGGGGCAGCCTTTGAAGAGTATTCGGAGACTTCAACTCGTCCAGAATGCAGCCGCGCGAGTGATTGTGGGTGCACCTCGGTACACCCACGTTACACCTATCCTCCACGAGCTGCACTGGCTACCGATCGGTCTCCGAATACGCTTCAAAGTGCTAGTCGTAACTTATAAAGCCCTTCATGGTATTGGACCTGGGTACTTGAGAGACCGCCTGCTGCCAATTACCTCCCAAAGACCCGTCAGATCACACAGGGTCAGCCTCCTCTGGGTTCCGTCCACCAGTCAATGCCACCTGGCTACTACCCGGGGGAGGGCCTTCTCTGTAGCAGCTCCAGCCCTTTGGAATGAACTCCCCGTGGAGATCCGGACCCTCATCTCTCTCCAGGCCTTCCGGAGAGCCGTTAAAACCTGGCTGTGCTGGCAGGCCTGGGGTTGATGAGTTCCCCTCCCCTCTCGACTGGTATGGCTGTGTGATTTTCATGTATTTTAATTATGTGTACTGTTGTTTATGTTCCCTTTCCCCTTTGAGTTGTTCGCCGCCCTGAGTCCCTCCTGGAGAAGGGCGGCATACAAATAAACCGAAACTAAACTAAACTAAACTTCAGCTCAGTCTCGTCTCATTCTGTCATCCCAAGCATTGGGACAAATCATTGCCAACCTCAGAAGGATTGAAGGCTGAGTCAGTCTTCAGCCATTCAGGATCGAATTGCTGGCAGTCAGCAGAATTAGGCTACAATACTGCATTCTAACCACTGCACCACCATGGCTCACAGAAGTCAAATAATGGCAACAGAGAACATATGGATGTTAGATCAGACAAAACAACAACAATAACAACAACAACCCAAAATGGGAATCTAAGGAATAAAACTTTGAAATATGGTAATACAGCTGGGTATCATCTGGTGGAAATACTTTTGTAGTAATTGTAGTAATTGTTCTAGTATTTTTTAAACTTTTCTACAGCAAAGAATAGAAGCAATCTGAAAGCTAGAATGTGGCATTATATAGATAATGTAGTACACTTAGCCATTTTCTTGAGATCACTGCCAAAACTTTATTCAAATCTTTGCTTAAAATGTAGCTATTCTTTGCTACTTAAATAATGGACCAGAATATATTATGCCCTATTCCAAAATGAGAACTTGAAAAAAAATCCTTGAGAATAGTAGGAATGAGGCACTAGATAAAAAATAAATGAACGATCAAACCACACCTTGAAACTCTTGTCCTGGGCCAAGTTCCAAATTGGAGAAATAACAAAAGGAAAGAGACATCAAGAAACAATAGATTGCCATTGAAACACAGTGGATCAATCTTTCTCTGCTTATTTTGAAGCTATTCTGGTAGATCAGTAGGCCAGGATTCAGAGAGAGAAGGAGAAAGAGAGACAAAGTCAATGCTCCTTAAAAGAAGTAAAATGAGAAATGCAAATGATTATTAGATTTTCCTGCACCAGTCTAAGCCCGTCACAATAATTTAAAAGATTACAGAAAAGTACTTTGCACAACCAGATAATTAACATAAAAATGTATCTGATGCTGCCATTTCTTTTTCTTCCTTTTCATTTTTCCTTTTCCTTCTTGACCAATGTCAATTCTTTTCTTGCTTTTTCACTAATGTTTCTTTGTAGAATTAGTTTTATAAGCTCAGTTGATTTATGTTTCTTCAACAAGATTTCCCTTTCTTTCTCAGATACTTCCTGGGCAGAGAGTTGGCTTAGAAAAATGCCTTTCCAACTCACTGTCAAATGGACATCATTGGTTAATCTGTTTATTTGAGTAGAAGGATGGTGTTGTAGTTTAGGGTCACCATGTTTTCCAGTCAGCAGAATGTGTAAGTCAACACAAACTAACTCTTCAAATGATAAAGATCAGGATTATCCAACCTCGGCAACTTTAAGATTTGTAGACTTCAACTCCCAGAATTTCCCAGCCAGCTATGGAGCTGAAGTCCATAGGTTTTTAAATTGTTGAGGTTGGATACCTTATTTGATATAGATCCGTGATGGTAAATCTATGGCATGCCTGCCCGAAGTGGCATGCGGAGCCATGTTACCTGGCACATGCAGCATCACCAGTTCCTCTTCTGGGTTTCTGGTGCGCATGCACATGCAATGATCATCTGGCCTTTGTGCATGCAGGAGGGCTGGAAACCGGAAGGGGTGGTCTTCCATTTTCCCACATGAGCACGCACGCTGGCCAGCTGATCAATGTGTGTGCATGCACAACAGTAACCAGAAGAGTTGCTGGCCGGCGCTCATGCGTGCTCCAAAAACTGGAAGTTTATTTTCCAGCACTCACATGCTCCCTGGGCAACTTTTCTTCCTGATCGCGGCCCAGATGAGCTCCCTTTTTGGCACTTGATGCTTCGTGCAGATGCATGTGCTCCCTTTTCGGCACTCAGTGCCAAAAAGGTTCGCTATCATGGATATAGATAATAATAAATCTGGCATCATCTTATAGTTAGATCTTCACTTTTATGAAGCTTTCTGATAGGAAAAGTTGATAGGTTTAGTCATCAAATAATAATAATAATAAAATCAGTGATGGATGCTGGAAAAAAAATCCTTTCTTAATATGGGACAAATTAATCAGGATACACCACTGTATCTCCTAAACTGCAAGCCAAATGGATAAACTAAAAAATGAGTACATTCCCAAGAAAGGCTATAGCATTTGAAGTATTTTAGGTCAGAAACAAAGGAGAATAAAGGAAGACATGATGAAGTTGGGCATTTATTAAATAATGTGGCAAACAAAACATTTTTCTCCCTCTCCCACAATTTTCAAACTTGATGTCATTCATGTTTGTTCTCCATATCCAGGGATATGAAGGACCAACAGAAAAAAAAATCATATGATGCATAATTAAAATGTGTAACTCTGTTAGCAGTGGTAGCAATAATAGCCAATCTGGATGGTAATAGAATAACAGAGTTAGAAAGGTTAGGGTCTTCTGGTCCAACCCCCTGCTTAGGCAGAAAACCCTACACCACTTCAGACAAATGGTTATCCAATCTCTTCTTAAAAACTTCTAGTGTTGGAGCATTCACAACTTCTGGAGGCAAGTTGTTCCATTGATTAATTGTTGTAACTGTCAGGAAATTTCTGTTTAGTTCTAAGTTACTTCTCTCCTTGATTAGTTTCCACCCATTGCTTCTTGTCCTACCCTCAGGTGCTTTGGAGAATATGTTGATGCCCTCTTTTTTGTGGCAGCCTCTGAGATATTGGAATACTTCTACATATCTCTACCTATTTGTCTCTCAAATCTCTACAGACTGGGATTATCTTGGATCCATTTTCCATCAACCTTCTCCCATTGCTGGAAAGCAACAGTAGAAAGCAGTTACCACTTCTCAGTACAATCTTGTAAGCTTCCTAAAGATATCTGGTGGACCACTATTTGTCACAGAATGCTAGGTTTGAGAGATTTAAAGCCTGGCTCAACAAAGCTTAACATTCTTCTGGAATCCAAAATTCTAAGATACCAACAGAGTATATAACCACAGTGTTGCCTTTATACATCAAAGCACTATTTCCTCCCTTTGGTCTATTTTGATGTTCCACACTGGATCCTTGCTTGCTTTATGGCAGAGGTGGGGAAGTGGTGAACATACTGGTTAACATGACAAAAAAAATTAAACTAATTTATTTTCTTGAGCTTCAGCACAATACAAACAAGTTTAGGATTGTGTCACTCTGGGGGTAATAAAAGATCTCCATAGAAAGCAAGGAACAAATTAAAAAAATGTCTAGCACAAGCTCATGGTCTGATTCATTAGAGCTCTTCTTATATTCTAATTTTTCTGTGTTGCTGGTGCTTTGAGAGCACGGACAGAACAATCTATCTTAGTGCTTTTGTGATTTGTAGCAGTATTCTATGTATATATGTCACACACAAGCAGACATAGATCTGTGGTAAATCTTGCAAGAAGCATATGGATTAGCATACCTAAAAATAAACAAAATTAGATGGGAATGTGAGCGTGTATTCTACCCCATTATTCATTGCTATTCATTAATTCTCTACATGATGTCTAAGCAGAAGGATCAACAGGATTTCAAATATAATCAATTATTAAAACAAGGAGCTCTAAATTTGTTAGGTGGCAGTGGGTTTGGTGTTTCTGTGTGCACGCCTGATTTCTGCTTGTATCCCTTTCTGCTCCAATCCCTTTCATCTTAACCTGTTCTCCTCTTTTAAATAGAAACAAAATGCAACAGAAGTAGATCCAAATGAAAGAGGATTTGTCAGATTCTGATGAATGAATGATTAATGGCTTGCTTATCATGACCCTAAAACTTGGTGAGACTTTGAATATAGAACAGAAGAAAGGATTAACGTGTAATACTGACAGTACAATAATGATAAACTAGCCATTGATGTGCAAAACAATAGGCACCAATCAGGTACTTTATCATCTGCATGTGAAGAGAAAGGACTGAAAAGCATCTGCTTGAAAAAAGGAGTTCATTGTTGCCTTACCAAACATCAATGAATAATTTGAGCAGGTTTGCCTGCACAACGTGATAACGAATAAAGAAATGTGTGTATGAGGTGAGAATGGAGGGAACAAGAATTTCTGGAGTTGGCATTAATATAACTAGGTTGCAAAACTCTAAACAACCTCTAGAGGGAAGCAAAGAGATGTAGAACCTTCCAGGTTTTTCTGTTACCCAGAAGACGTTTAGATTTTTACAGCCTGGGTATTGTATGCCTTAATGTCTAGTAATAGATTTTAATTTTGGAGCTGGGTAACTGTGATACAGTTGGACTTAATGACATGACAAGTAGGCAGTAGGAGCAAAATAAAGTCACAAGGAGGGAAAAACTAAAGTAGAATAAAATGAGGAGGAAGAAGATCTGCCAGCCTCCAAGTCCCATCTATTAAGCAGTACTATCTAGTGGGATGTGGGCCTTCTCTGTGGCAATGCTAGCCCCTTGGAACATCATACTTCACCAGCATCTTTTGGTCCTGACCATGTTGGTATTTTGAAAATCCTTGAACACTTGATGTTCCTCCAGGCCCATTGTTTGAATGAACCCATCATTGTGAATGACTTGATGGTGGTTATGTGGCTTGAATTTGATTGAGCTATCCTTGAATCATAGTTCTTATTTATTCTATCGGTTTTAATCATCTGCTCCCTGACCAGAGATGCTTTGTGAGATGGTGATTATATAAATTGATATCATAAATAACCAAAAGTGAAAAGCCTATGTTTTAGACCTACTCAGAGCAAGGGATGCAAATAGCTAAGCAACTGCATTTCTTTCTCTTATGCCTAGTGTAATGGAAACATAGGATATATTTCTTGTGATCTCTGGAGAATTAAACAATTGATGTAGAGCTATGTAGAACAGGGACATGTGATGCAAAAATTGGTATGTAGAGAAGGAAGGAAGCAAGGAAGGAAGGGTGGATGGATGGATGGAAGGAAGGAAAGAAGAAAAAGAAAAGAGAAAGAAAGAGATCTTTTTGTGTCTTCCTTTTATATTAAAACAGACAGACAGATCAGGATGCTTCAGTCATCCTTAATATGCAGCAACTGCACTAGAAGCTGTCATCACAGGACTCATCCAATTCATTATCAGTCCAAATGCAGAGAAAATGCTCCAAGGAAAAGCTATTCACCAGCTTTGCAATCATTTTCTTTCCTCCTTGGAAAAAAAAGAATACAGCATGTTATTTTAATTGGATTGGGAGTCACTTATATTAGGAGACAATGCACAGTGTGAGGCTGCATTCCAGCAGTGCTGGATAAGGGCCATCTCTGTAGGAAGTCAGAAAGCAAAAAGCATGTGCCATCAGCTATATATGTGCATGTCTGCAGACAGTTTTTCTATTGGAGAACTACCACAAAATCTATCCTTTGCTAGGAGACAATCATTCACATGTCCAAAATAAAATAAAATAAATCAAAGTGGTGCTACAAAGCTATTCCTTATAGATTAGTTTCCATAAGAAAAACAAAAAGACTAAGTCCATGAGTTTTTAAAATGGGTTTGCAAAAATGCAGAGAGTTGGGTTAGGGTTAAGGTAGTTGCTTGTAACATGTAAGAACTCACCTTTATCTCTTTGAAAACAAGAACACTTGCAGCTCACTGGTATCCCTTTTAAGGAACCCACAGTAGGTGGGGCCCAAACCCCGATTCTCTGATTTATTGGGAGAGGATTAGGTGCCTTGCAGAGGTGTCAAATTTGTGGCATCACGGCAGTGTCACATGACACATTGCAACTCCCCCCCCCTTTGCTAAACCAGGCATGACACATCCACAAGTTTGACAACCCTGCTTTAAATGAAAATCTCTTCCTTCCCATAAGGCAAAGACCTGATTTTGAATGCTTAAAAGGGACACCTGTAAACCATGAGCACTTCTGTTTTTAATGATCAATGATAGTAATTGTGGCTGGGAACTGTGCTGCTAAGAAACACAGTTGTAAGGAACAACACATGTGTCTGAATAACTTATGATAGCAGTTCCAGCATTTCCAGTTGCAGTCATTAAGCAAAGTTCAAATAATTATTATTTACAGCATCATGTGATGGCCATTTGTCATCTCTTGTCAGCTTTACCAGGTAGATCAGACAAGAATCTGGCCAGATCAACCACTGTATTTTGCGGAGTATGACACACCTTTTTCCCTCAAAAGAGGGTGAAAATCTGGGTACAGCTTATACACTGAGTACAGCATTTTTGGCCTACTGAAACCCCACACCCTTTGCAAAAATGGATGTGCAGAGGGTTTGGGAGGCTTGCAAAATGCTCTTGGGGGCTGGGAAGGGCAGAAACGAGCAAAAATTGGACAGTTTTTGCTCCCCCCCCCCAGGAGCACTCTAGCATTACACCTCCTTCTGGCAAAAGAAACCTATTTTGATGACATAGTTGTGAAAATGTTGAGCATAAGTAGGCAACAATCTGCAGCACTAACCTTACATTTTTTTTTCAGGTGCTAAAGCTTTTTTTTTTTTTATGATGCCACCAAAACTCATTAATACAATTTTTCACCATTGTGAAGGGAACGTCAGAAAAGGTTTTCTGCAGGAAATCTTCTGCCTTTCCCACTCAAAATGGGTTTGTGCTGTCTGTTTACCATCTCTTGTCTTCAGAGGAGAGAAGGGTTTCAAAGGGAAGAAAACTGGTGGGGCAGAATGGGACAGAAGGCCAAACTTAATCTGCCTTTTCCGATGCACATTTTGTTAAAAAAAAAAAAAAAGGCCGGAAAGAACTGAACATTGTTCTCGGGGAAACAGTTGTTCCTTTTGGCAAATAAATAAATGGCTTTGTGAACTGCTGTGCTATAGAGCTTGTCCATAAATATTCTACCATAGCAATTATCACTAGGATTAGTAGATAAATCTTTGACATTCTGCACACTTAGTCATTACACTGCAGCTTTTTTTCAAGTGGATACACAACTGGAGAGCCAGCGAAGCATCACAAGTATTTCTGGAATGGGCAGATTCATTTCTGTCATGCTCTACAATTCAATTGTATATATAGGGAGTTTTATTCTGACCCAGACTTCCTTGAAAAGCAAGAAGCAGAGTCTTGTCCCAGTAAAACGTATTTGATTTACACGACTGTGAATTCCTGTCATTCACAGTCCGCAAGACTTAGCAAACAGTCTTTCAGAGGAATTTTTATCAACACGAACCTTATCTCATTTGGAGAGCTGCCAAATAACTAGTTTCCAAATGCAGAGCAAGGCAAAACTTGGCACAGAGTCTCTTATAGTATCAAACAGAACTTTCCACTCTTGAACCAACCGAATGAACAAATTGTTTCCTGCAAAAGCCCATTCCCCATTTACTCCTCTTTTGTTTGTTGGAAGGGCCAATCACCTCCAAGGTGTGGCTTTACTCCTAAGTGGATGGTGCTTTCTTAGTTGTTCTTGTCTTCTGGCAGCTCTGTCCATGTGCACCCTGGGAACAGGCTGCAGCTGTTCCTCTGCCTCACTGCTGTCTAGCTCCCTCTCTGCCTCCAATGCAGAGCCCTCATCCGAGCTTTCCTCAGCGCCCAGGACTGGCTCATGTTCCTCCCCAACCTCTTCACTATCTGACTCTACTGCAAGCTCTGCTTGCCATCTGTGGGCCACAACACTCTTTTCCTGAAATAGAGCCATTGCATGTGGAGGTGGAGGCTATATTATGTGTATTATGTGCATGTGTAGGTGGAGGCTATATTATAGGAAAAGGGGAGAAACCCCTAAAGAAGTTATAGGTTACAATGATCTGCAACAATTCAGCTTTTCCAGTAAGAGACTTTGGACAATAATGTGGGAATTATTTCCTACATTAGGAAATATGTATTTCCTTCTTTTGAAGGAAGATACTTTTGAAGACATACTTCCAAGGAATAGATTAAAAAAATCATATGGTTCAGTGTTCTGAAAAAGAAACTCATTTAGCCATAGAATCCTGCTTTAAATTCTATTTCCACTATTATCCTAAATATTTCCTATGAGCCTGGTGAAGTACAGAGATAAAGGGGGGGGGGGATTAATCCCATTTTAGAATGATGCATGCTCTTGAAACTACAAAACTGTACAAATCTGTAAGTCTTTCTAAATCTACTCTGTGCAAATGATGACTATAAGGCCTTTACGAAGCACACCAATAAAGAGCTAGCGTGCAAATCTATTCAATATTAAGTTCTTCATCTATAATATTATTATTCTAATGAGGATTTATTACAGAATTTACAGCAAGGGAGAATTAACACTTTTTAGGGTTTTTCTTTTTCTTTTCTAACCTCTCCCTCTCCCTTAAAATGGTTGAATTCTTCATTGGTGAAATATCAATATACGGGGAAATTTATGGTACCAAATATTACATTTAACTAGCCCATCGGCCTACAATATTGTGTGATTAATTAGTGCAGACCTAACACATTCATCTTAGTGGTTATTATTGTAAGATGTGAGGCAGAATAGCAGCATGTTGCAGTAATTCCTTTGGATTTCCAAGTTTCTTTTCAGTTTATTCTCTGTTTCTCTTAGCCATATATCTGTAAGTAATCTAAAAGGCTTGAGGATGGGCAAGTTTCTGTTTAATTACAACATTGGCCTTTGTTTTTATGTGTTGGCTGAGGAATTCTGGGACTTATAGTCCACACAGGTTACCTTTGACGTGATTGAAAAATATTGATTACAACAGATTGGGAAAACAGTGGTGGGTTGCAGGTGGTACGCCCTGGTACGGGCATACTGGAACCAGCCCGGAGCACTGGATACCGTTCTGGTACGGTGCTTCAGAGGAACCATCCACCCGCCCAAGATCCTTACCTGTGTTTAAAGGCTTCTGCGCTTCTGTGCACACGCATGGTGCATACAGTGTCTGTGCGAAGCTCCACAGAGCAGCTGGAGTGTCGCGGAGCATCACGGAGGCACTAGGATGCATGCATGCTCTGCACATGTGTGCATGCATTCTGCATGCATCCATGAGGATGCTGCCAGGCCCGTTCCAACCATACCAGTTGGAACAGGATTTGAAACCCACCACTGTGGGAAACTATGGCTCCTTTATGACTTGGTGACTTGAACTCTAGGAGTTCTAGGAGTTCAAGTCCCCAAGTCATAAGAGGACCATAATTCTTCACCCCTGATATAGAGAGTGGAACCTCACCCTTAGCTATGCTGGGATGAGCTTCTTGGAGTTCTATTTTAAAGCAATCTGAAGAATTTCACATTCACCCTGATTTAAAGTCTACTCCGCTACTTGATTTATACAATTTCATTCATGTGTCACTTCACTCTCTCAGGATTAAAGGATTTTAATCATCCTTGCTACTTTACTTACCTGAGGCCAAAACACTAACCCTGTGTGAAAGTGCCTTCAGAGCCAATATAGTCTGACTGTGTAAAGTGACTGAGGTTTGTTTCACTCAAATGATTTGGGCCATGAAGGTGAGGTAATTTGCCTCACCACAGAGAGAGGCCACCTCAATTCACCTTGACAAAACAATCTGACAGATCTTTCTCAGCCTTCTTCCTATGCTGGCTGATGATGAGCTTCCTGGCTAAGTTGCTTTGAGATTATTGCCAGTGCAAGACAAAATCATCATTAATAAAAGTATTGAAACAGTGTCTAACCATATTTCAGCTGCTGAAAAAGGACAGCTATCTATCAACTCAATGTAAGAGTATTTGTTTCAATCATTTTTTTATTCAGTCCATATTCATTCATTCCTCACTTAATCTTGGCCTTATCATTTCTTCTTTTACTATCTTATTACCGCTCCCTTCCACATACTTTTATGTCTATAATTATATGCTCAGCTCTTAATTCCTTATTTTAAAAAATATGGGAAAGCACATGCTTATAAACAGCCATTTTCTCGTATTTCAGCAAACAATCATTCCTTGCCACAGACCATGTTTGCATGTTTTAACATTTATCCATCTTCTCATAGATAATAAACATTCTATTAAGGTAGTTAAATTTAACAACTTCCTCCACTTTTTCACTATGGACACAAATAAATCTCAGTGTAAGACTACAGCTGAGACCAGATGTTCCAGTGCTAAGGTACAGTAATTATTGAGGAATCGTGTATGAGCCAAGGTGGCGCAGTGGTTAGAGTGCAGTACTGCACGCTACTTCAGCTGACTGCTAGTTCGGCAGTTCGGCTGTTCAAATCTCAGGGTTGACTCAGCCTTCCATCCTTCCAAGATGGGTAAAATGAGGACCCGGATTGTTGGGGGCAATATGCTGACTGTGTAAACCGCTTAGAGAGCGCTGAAAGCCCTATGAAGCGGTATATAAGTCTAACATTGCTACTGCTATTGATTTTACAACCATTGTTGCTACAACTGTTAAATAAATACTGCAATTCTTAAGTGAATCATGTGGTTGTTAAGTGAATCAAGCTTCCCATTGACTTTGCTTGCAGAAGCAGACTGGGAAGTTCACAGGTAATGATCATATCCATCATAGATACATGCCAGGAACCAAATGCCTCAACTTTGATCACATGAGTATGTGGTTTGCTGTGACAGTTGTAAATGCAGGATCCAGTTGTAAGTCACTTTTTTAGTGATGTTGTAATTTCAAATGATTGTTAAAATGAATGGTTGTAAGTTCTAGGACTACCCATAACTTGCAATAACCACTCCAATTTTTGAAATTCTTGTAAACGCAGCCATGTTCACTTTTGATACACCAATGTTTGAATCCATACTGCTTATAACATCATTCAATATAACATAAAATTTGGGTTCACAATCAACAAAAACACTAGAGGGGAGTTAGAAGTCTGGATTTTATTCTGAGCCAACATAGTAAAACAACAACAACAACCACAAACCCAAGAAATTGGTCCTTTGTGTCTCAATAGCAATATAAGTATATTCGCCCAAGAAACACACATAACAACCAAACAATGAAGAATGCTTTTTGACAATGCAACCAAACACA